>NW_026561567.1:0-17084 GCF_028858705.1 Grus americana
GGGGCGGAGTTTGCGTGAGGGGGGCTTGGGCGTGCATCAGGGCGGAGTTTCCTGAGGGGCGGGGCTTGGCTTGCATCAGGGGCGGAGTTTGCGCCGGGGGCGGAGTTTCCATGAGGGGCGGGCTTGGTGTGCGTGAGGGCGGAGTTTGCGGGGGGCGGAGTTTGCGGGGGGGGCCGGAGTTTGGCATTGGGTCAGGGCGGAGCCAAGCCAAAAGCATCACTTTTGATCCCGAGGATGCGAGCAATGTGACCTTGTTGAATACGTTAATACCCCCACACACACCTCCTCCCCTGCCCTCCATCACGGCCCCTCGCCCCCCCCCCCCCCCCCCCCGCAAAGGAAGCGCCAACGCAGCCGGCACGGCAAAAGAGACCGCAAGCGTTTATTCAGTCACACACAGAGCCGGTTCCGGGAGAGACTCCGCACCGGGGCTCGGGGCCCGGCCCTGGGGCACCTCGGCTGTCCTACCCGAGCCACGCTCGCCAGTCCGGCGTGGAACAGACACACGGTCGGTCCGTCAGGCTGCTGGAGAGCTGGGCTGCTATGTGCAGGCTGCCGCCAAAACCGAGGAGCCAGCTGCAGGACGCTAGAAGAGAGGAGAAAAGGGGCAGCCAGCTGGATGGGGGGGGCGGCGGCGGCGAGCGAGAAAGCACGAGGCAAGGAAAGGGACGGCGAGTGAAGGACGGGGACAGGGAGCCTGACAGAGAGGGAGGAAGAAGCGGCAGGAAGAGAGGCAGCGGGACGGCGACCGACAAACCAGGACGGGGAGCGGGACAGAGAGGCAGAAACGACCCTGGGCGGGCAGCGCCACGGCGAGGGAGGAAAAGAGAATAAGGGCAGGGAGCCGGACCGAGAGGTACGGCGAGGGACAGCGGCACGGGGAGCAGGACAGAGCAACAGAGAATAAAAAAAGGAAGCGGGAGCGTGAGAGAACCGGGCTGGGGAGCAGGGAGAAGGAGAGATAAAAGGAGAGAGCAACAGAGGGAAAGAGGACCGGGGAGCGGGACGCTGGGGCAGAGTGAGAACAAGAGGGGCAGGGAGCAGGACAGAGGGGCAGAGGCAGAAGGAGGACAGAGGGACAGAGAGACAAAAGAGGGAGACGAGGACTGGGCAGAGGGGAGAGAAAGACGGGGGCAAGGAGCAGAGACACCAAGGTGCCAGGAAAAGGACGGTCAGATGGAGCGAGAAACAGGGTCGGGGAGCAGGACAAAAGGACAAAGAAAAAGGCGAGGAAGAAGGAAGGAAGGATAAAGGTGGGACAGGGAACGGGACATACGCAGCGAAACAAAGCAGAACAGAGAAGAGAGGACAGGGATTGAGGAACAGAGAGAGAGAGAGAGACGCAGGCTGGTACACAGAGACGGCGAAGGTAAGCAAAACCAGCGACGGGCAGGAGGACCTGGTTCTGACAACCCATCGCTCCCGGTGTCGCTTCCACGGCCTCAACAAATGCGACGTGCCGCAAGACAAGAGAATGGGAGAGTGAAAGCAAAGGCACGGGAAACTTAACGCTCTTAGTAATTTCACTGAGCATCACAGCTTACAGTTACTCAATGTCTTCCGGTGTCACAGGGTGAGGTACAACTGATTTCGTCTCCATATCTCTGGACAGAGCTTTTCTCATATCTGGGGGGGGGGGGGGGGAAGAAAAAAAAAAAAAAGATATTCTAAGACGACAGTCCTTGCACAAAGCCACGTTCAGCGAATTCTCTATTACAATAAGGTCGTTTCTAACCCAGAAGATTTCACAGAATCATAGAGTATCTCAAGTTGGAAGGGACCCATACGGATCACCGAGACCAAGCCCCCGCTCCACGCGGGACTACCTAAAACTAAACCGTGCGACTAAGAGCATCGTTCAGACGCTCCTTGAACTCCTGACAGGCTCGGTGGCTGCGACCGCTTCCCTGGGGAGCCTGTTCCGTGACTGACCGACCGCCCTCTCAGTGAAAAGCCTTTTCCCAACGTCCGGTCTGAACTTGCCCTGACGCAGCTTCGTCCCGTTTCCTCGGGTCCTAGTGCCGGTCACCGAGAGAGCGGAGGTCAGCGCCTCCCCCTCCGCCGTCCCCCTCGAGGAAGGTGTAGACTGCGATGAGGTCACCCCTCGGCCTTCCCTTCTCCAAGCTGAACAAACCAAGTGACCTCAGCCGCTCCCCCTAAGTCTTGCCTCGGAGACCTCTCGCCATCTCGGTCGCCCTCCTCCGCGCACGCTCCCAGAGCGTTGTTCGGCGGCACCGCTCTCGACTGGAACCTAACGTTGCACGTAACTCAACTGAGCGGAAAGGAAATGACGGGCTAAAGGGACAAATACACGATTTAAGGCAGCCGCAACGATGGCAGATGTCTGTCCGTAGCCCTTCTAGTTATTTCACAGCGCTCCTGCGTATCAAACGAACGGTACCAGAGCAGAAAAGGTATACGCGTGGCCACGTTACCCTCGGGGAGGACGGCGAAAGGAGAGAAGATCTAGAAAGAGGAAGCAGCTGGTACTTCGCTTTTGGTAACAGAATTAACATCAACACGTTCCTTCCCTTTGAAATTGAAAACGCCACCCAATTCTCTGCCACTGTTGACCACCGACACTTGTAAATTTCTAGTGAAACAGCTGAGGAAAACAAAGTTTCAGGTCCCTGGCTAGGGGAAGAAACCAGGCAAGCGCCGCCGTTCCTTCCCCCCGACAACACTAGCAAAAAAAACCAGCCGCTGGGGGCGAGCGTTCCTCCGAAAGAAAAATCAGGTGAGAAACCGCATTTTTATTTTCAGCTTACCTACAGGATAAATGTCTTTGTAGTTGCTACAAAACGTGTAAACTGCACAAAGATTAAGTTTTGTAACCGATCTAAGGTTCAGTACGAAAAACTACCTAAAGGAGTACGCAAAGTCCCACTCATCAACAATTATCTGACCCTGTTTCATATTAAAAAAAAAAAAAAAAAAAAAAAAAGTAATGCTAATCACACAGACAAGCCCAGGAACCCTCACATGAGAATCTTTCCGTTCAGCCGGAGGCAGAGCGAGTACTTACCACGGGCATCCTCATCTGGCTCTCCGCTGCTAGCAGAGCGGCACGCCAACGCTGTCCGGTACACGCCGTAGTACGCCTAGTTGCTTCTACGTATTTACCGCCGCCTGATTTGATACTCTCACAAAGAGATCGACGAAAAAGCCACCCTTTCTTTGAAAAAATAAAAACCAAAACCACACAGTTAAGGAACGGTAGGCGAACGTATTTCTAAATCATAACCCACGGCTTGCAGGCAGACCAGAGCAAGAGCTCTGACGATGCGGTACGCTCATCAAACATCTTTCACGCAGGAATAACAGATGTACTCCTTTACCACGGGACGCAGCCGGCACAGGGACAAATTTCATGCTGTTTTTGTCACACGACCGTCCTTCTGCACCAGCCAGTGGGTTCAGAATTAAGGACAGGACAGGCTAAACGCTCACACGAGCCCTCCTATCCGTAAGAAACTATTAAAAATAGAAAAAAAAACTTCCACGTTTTAGATCGCGTTGCCTTAGGGACTGCCTCCTTCAAAGCCTGCCTGTTGGGGGGGGGGGGGGGGTGGGGGGGCGCGTGTGCGCGCACGCACGCGCGTGTGGCGTGGAAATCGGTCGCAGAATTCAGTTGCCTAACGAGAGACGGCCCTTCTCCTCGCAAGGCAAACGTTTCAAAACGTCGCACTCTTTTCCGATTTTACCGGCTGGTACTGGGGTTGCCCTACCAGCATGAGTTGGGGACCCGTCCCTCTGGGTCCGTGCGACGCCAAATTAAATATTCTGCAAGTAACCGAGCAGGAGATGGAAAGTAAGCTAAGATGCTCTCTGCCGTACAAGGTTTGTTCGCCATCGTCCCCGAGGGAATCGCACAAAGCCCACGCTTGCCGAACCGGTACGTCGGAGGCCCTACGGGAAACGGCGCTGACGTTTCGCCAAGCTCTTCTCCTGTCAAGAAGAGGACCTTTTCTGCGGCATCCCTATTGGCGTTCGGCCTGCTTTCGGCTCATTCTGGCAGGTCAGCTTTCAGAGAAAGCCTGAGATTTCAAACCGCCAAGCAACATTCACCATTCTTGCTCTCTGACTACGGGGAATTTCAGCGAATCGGAACGCTACTTGGAGCCACGTTCCGGGTCTGTTTCGCCGCAAACCAAATATCTAAGCCACGGACCGGCGCCCGTAGAAAAATTACTTTAAAAGATTAAAGACAAGCACAGTACTCACTTTTCTGAAATTTCTTCCGGTAGCGCCATCAATTTAGCGGCCGAACCCAGCCGTCGAAATTCCGGTGCAACGGAGCGAGCAGGAACGCGTCCGTGCCGCTCTTCCCTGGCCACGGAGCCTTCCGCTCTACCCGTTACTGCGAACGTACGGAGCATCGGCGCAGCAGCACCTGTGGAATAACGCACCGCCCACAGCTATACAGAAGAAGAATCCGAGACGACGGTAGAAGACCCCAGACCAAAAGTCACCGCGGGACTAAGGGACGCGCGGACAGCGCGCGAGGGGCGGGTGTCCGGGACCCAAGCGTGGAACGGCCCCGGGATTTCTTTGTTCGGGGTCCCTCTCTTTGGAGGCGCCCCGCCCGGGCCGATCCCGCTGCTGCACCTTTCAGTTACGTTAATTATTTTACAAAATCCGACACCCGGAGACTGCTGCCGCCGGAGCCTCGGGTCGAGCCCGAAGGAGGAGGAGGAGGAGGAAGCGCGCCCGAGAAGAAGCGTGCGCGCGACACCGTGAACGGGGTGCGAACGCTGGGGCGGCAGCTGCTCCTCCTCAAACAGAGACAGAGAGAGAAAGAAGAGGGGGAAAGCCACAGGGTACAGAGGGCGGAAGTGGAAAAGAGGGGCCGGGAGCCGGACAGAGGGAGGTGGAGAAAGAGGCCGTCGGAAGGGAAGGGACGGGCTGCGGGGCAGAGGGGGACTTGCCAGCGCCAGGTTCGCGGTTCCACCCGATAATCGTAAAGGTCTCTGCCAACCTCGACGATTCGGTCGCTTTAAAAAACAATCGGGATCTCGAGGCGGACCGAGGGAGAGACGGAGAATATAAAAACGGTCGCGGCTAAGAGGGCAGAGAGGGAGGAATCGCGAGACAGGGAGAGGCAAGCCGGGCAGGGGAAAAAGTCCCGACAGGCTTCTGCAGCGACAGGGAGGAATTGAAGATTCGAGAGAGGGAGCTGGACAGAGAGAGAGACGGGGAAAGGTAAGACGGTGGCGAGCTACCGGGCAGAGAAGCAGAGTTTAAAGCCGGGGACCGGGAGAGGGACAGAGAGGGAAGGAGAAAGGAACGAAGGGACGGGCTGCGGGGCAGACAGGGAGGAAGGAAGGAAGGAAGAAAGAAAGAGGGACAGGGAGCCAGACGAACCGCGACGGGGAAAGAAAAAGGTACCGACGGGCTAGGAGGCAGAGAGGGGAGACTTTAGAAAAACAGGGACGGGGAGCGAGACGGAGCCAGACCGAAAAAAGGAACCATAGCGACGGGTGCCGGGACAGAGAGGCGGGCCTTCAAAACGAGGGGCAGGGAAGAGGCTCAAGAGGGACGGAGAAAGAGAGAGACTCACGACGACTCGCTACGGAGCCGAGAAGGAAGACCTCGAACAACAGGAACGAGGAGCCGCACAGAGAGAGCCAGAGATGGCAGAAATACCGACAGGCTACAGGACCGAGGGGGAGGAATGCAGAAACAGTGGCTGGGGGCCGGACAGAGAGACAGGGAGAGAGAGAAGGAAACAATAGCCACGGGCTACGGGGCAGAGAGAGCGAGGACCTAAAAAAGGTGGGGACAGGCAGCCCGTCAGAGCGAGATGGAAAAAGAACATAGCGGGGAGCAGAAAGCAAACCAAAAAACCCCACAGCGGGGTGGGAAAGCGAGGGGGGCAGAGGAGGGCCCGCGACGCAGAGGAGAGGCGATGGGGCCCCGCGGGCCCAGGACTCACCGCAGCTCTGGCTCTCGGCGCTGCCGGGAGAGCTTGCCAGCGCAGACGCTTCTTTCTCCCGCTCTCCGCCTTTCCTTTGCTGTCACTCCGGTCGCTCGGCTGTCCTCCGCCTAAGAGAATACACGGGTGTCTTACAGCTCCGAGGAGACGAGTCTGCCTAGATGAGTAGCCTGCCTCCCTGCCTCCCTCCCTGTCCCTCGGTACGCGCCGCACCGTGCTTTGGATTACGCGTGGCGACCCTGCGGTGCCCGTCGGCAGCCTGACCTGCCGCGGAGCGCAACGAGGGATCTTTCCTCACCCGGCGAGGCAGGCGCTCTCTTGCCTGCAGCGGGAGGCAGCTGCCGGCCGGAGAGCCTTCCATCTCTTCTTCTTCTTCTTCACCTTTCTCTGGCCATTCCAGCTTCCCTTAGGGCAGCTCCTGTCCACGGCCGGTAAGCGCTCCGCCGCCTGTCCCTTTTCGCCCCCACGCCACGAGGCGAGCCAGGCCAGGCACAGGCGAGGCGGGTGCAGTCGACGGCATCCCCAAGGGAGGGACGGGCAACCACGTCCTCAGCGCGGCCTGGGAGAGGGAAAGAAAAAGCAGTGGCCGTTACTACCGGAGGTCGGCCCTGGCCGGAGACCCTCCTCCTTCTGCAGGGGCTTCCGGAGACGCCGCTCTTTCCCCGCGCTGCTGCTGCCGCTGCCGCCGCCGCCAGCACCCTGTTCAGGAAGAAAGCGGCACAGGCGAGGGCCAGCTTGCCGCCTTCACGCCAGGGCTCGGGGGCGGCCTGGGGCTGCCGGACAGGCTTCCGGAGAGTCCGACCGGTAGCGCTCGTCTCGGGACACCGGGCAACGCCTCGCCGCGCGCCGCGCTCTCTCGTAGCACGGCCGCACCGCTGCTCGGGAGCGGCTGGAAGCCTGCAGAAAACCACTCGAAACCGGCAAAAAAACCCCAACCTCGCGCTCCTGCGAGAGCAAGTCGGGCTGTCCGGCAGCCACGTCCGCGAAAACGACGCCTCCCGGCACGCACTGGCAAGCGCCGCGTGGCAGCCATTAGAGTGCCGTAAGACTACACTTCCCGGCGTGCTCCGGGGAGCCAATATGGCCGACCAGCAGCCGCGTGCCCCAAGACTGCAACTGCCGGCGTGCCGCGGGAGGCAGCCTTCCACGCTTCCTGACCCTGCGGGGACACCGTCCCGTGCCCTCACCCCAAAGCCGACTCACCCGAAAGCCCCGCCGAGCCGCGACGGCAGCCCCGAGCTCCGCAGCGCGGCTCCGGGCTGGCGCCCCCCCCCCGCCCCCGCCCCCGCCTCCCCTCAGCCACCTCCGAAAGGCGCGGACGCCCGCCGGCTCCGGGCAGCCCCCGCCGCGCGGCTCCGGACGGTCTCCCCGCCCGGTTCCGACACGGCGCGCACCCCCCCCCACCCGCCGCACGGCTCCGGGCAGCCCCCTCCCCTCTGTGACACGGACCCCGCCGCCCCCCCGCCTCTCCTCGGAGGCGGCACCGCTGCCGCCGCCCTCCTCGGGGCTTTCCCCGGGACCCGCCGGTCCGTCCCGCTGCCCCGCTCACCTTCTCCCTCCGTGCAGCCGCAGCCCGGCGACGCCTCCGCTCCTCCCTCGGCTCACAGCAGCCCCTGCACACCGGCTGCCGGCAGCCGGTTCCGGGGAGGGGGCGTGGCGCTGCACTGCGCATGCGCGGCGCTGCCGCTGCAGTACCGAAATTTGGTCACTAGGCGGCAGCACCGAGCGAGCATGCGCTGTGCGATGCGTGAGGGGCGGGGCTTGGCGTGCGTCGGGGGCGGAGTTTGCGTGAGGGGCGGGCTGGCGTGCGTCGCGGCGAGTTTGCGTCGGGGGCGGAGTTTGCGTGAGGGGCGGGCTTGGCTGCGTCGGGGGCGGAGTTTGCGTGAGGGCGGAGCTTGGTGTGCGTCGGGGGCGTTTTGCGTCGGGGCGGAGTTTGAGGGGCGGGGCTTGGCGTGCGTCGGGGGCGGAGTTTGCGTGAGGGGCGGGGCTTGGCGTGCGTCGGGGCGGAGTTTGCGTGAGGGGCGGAGTTTGCGTCGGGGCGGGGCTTGGCGTGCGTCGGGGCGGAGTTTGCGTGAGGGGCGGGGCTTGGCGTGCGTCGGGGCGGAGTTTGCGTGAGGGGCGGGGCTTGGCGTGCGTCGGGCGGAGTTTGCGTCGGGGGCGGAGTTTGCGTGAGGGGCGGGGCTTGGCGTGCGTCGGGGGCGGAGTTTGCGTGAGGGCGGGTTGGTGTGCGTCGGGGAGAGTTTGCGTCGGGGGCGGAGTTGCGTGAGGGGCGGGGCTTGGCGTGCGTCGGGGGCGAGTTTGCGTCGAGGGCGGGGCTTGGCGTGCGTCGGGGGCGGAGTTTGCGTGAGGGGCGGAGTTTGCGTGAGGGGCGGGGTTTGCGTCGGGGCGGAGTTTGCGTGAGGGGCGGAGTTTGCGTCGGGGGCGGAGTTTGCGTGAGGGGCGGGGCTTGGCTTGCATCGGGGCGGAGTTTGCGTCGGGGGCGGAGTTTGCATCAGGGGCGGGGCTTGGCGTGCGTCGGGGCGGAGTTTGCGTGAGGGGCGGAGTTTGTGTGAGGGGGGGCTTGGCGTTCGGGGGCGGAGTTTGCGTGAGGGGCGGAGTTGCGTGAGGGGCGGAGTTTGCGTCGGGGCGGAGTTTGCGTGAGGGGCGGGGCTTGGCGTGCATCGGGGGCGGAGTTTGCGTGAGGGGGCTTGGCATTGCATCAGGGGCGGAGTTTGCGTGAGGGGCGGAGTTTGCGTCGGGGCGGAGTTTGCGTGGGGGCGGGGCTTGCGTGCGTCGGGGGCGGAGTTTGCGTGAGGGCGGAGTTTGCGTGAGGGGCGGAGTTTGCGTGAGGGGCGGAGTTTGCGTGAGGGGGCGGAGTTTGCGTGAGGGGCGGAGTTTGCGTCGGGGGCGGGGCTTTGGCGTGCGTCGGGGCGGAGTTTGCGTGAGGGGCGAGTTTGCGTCGGGGGGCGGAGTTTGCGTGAGGGGCGGGGCTTGGCTTGCGTCGGCGGTTTGCGCCGGGGCGGAGTTTGCGTGGGGGCGGGGTTTGGCGTGAGGGGCGGAGTTTGCGTGAGGGGGGCTTGGCTTGCATCAGGGCGGAGTTTGCGCCGGGGGCGGAGTTTACATCAGGGGCGGAGTTTGAGTGAGGGGCGGGGCTTGGCGTGAGTCGGGGTTTGCGTGAGGGGCGGAGTTTGCGTGAGGGCGGGGCTTGGCATGCATCAGGGCGAGTTTGTGTGGGGGCGGAGTTTGCGTGAGGGGGCTTGGCATGCATCAGGGGCGGAGTTTGCGGGGGGGCGGAGTTTGAGGGGCGGGGCTTGGCGTGCGCAGGGTCAGAGTTTGTGTGGGGGCGGAGTTTGCGTGAGGGGGCTTGGCGTGCATCAGGGCGGAGTTTGCCTGAGGGCGGGGCTTGGCTTGCATCAGGGCGGAGTTTGCGCCGGGGCGGAGTTTCCATGAGGGGCGGGGCTTGGTGTGCGTGAGGGGCGGAGTTTGCAGGGGGGGGGGCCCGGAGTTTGGCATGGGTCAGGGGCGGAGCCAAGAAGCATCACTTTTGGATCCCGAGGATGCGAGCAATGTGACCTTGTTGAATACGTTAATACCCCCACACACACCTCCTCCCCTGCCCTCCATCACGGCCCCTCGCCCCCCCCCCCCCCCCCCCGCAAAGGAAGCGCCAACGCAGCCGGCACGGCAAAAGAGACCGCAAGCGTTTATTCAGTCACACACAGAGCCGGTTCCGGGAGAGACTCCGCACCGGGGCTCGGGCCCGGCCCTGGGGCACCTCGGCTGTCCTACCCGGAGCCACGCTCGCCAGTCCGGCGTGGAACAGACACACGGTCGGTCCGTCAGGCTGCTGGAGAGCTGGGCTGCTATGTGCAGGCTGCCGCCAAAACCGAGGAGCCAGCTGCAGGACGCTAGAAGAGAGGAGAAAAGGGCAGCCAGCTGGATGGGGGGGGGGGCGGCGGCGAGCGAGAAAGCACGAGGCAAGGAAAGGGACGGCGAGTGAAGGACGGGGACAGGGAGCCTGACAGAGAGGGAGGAAGAAGCGGCAGGAAGAGAGGCAGCGGGACGGCGACCGACAAACCAGGACGGGGAGCGGGACAGAGAGGCAGAAACGACCCTGGGCGGGCAGCGCCACGGCGAGGGAGGAAAAGAGAATAAGGGCAGGGAGCCGGACCGAGAGGTACGGCGAGGGACAGCGGCACGGGGAGCAGGACAGAGCAACAGAGAATAAAAAAAAAGCGGGAGCGTGAGAGAACCGGGCTGGGAGCAGGGAGAAGGAGAGATAAAAGGAGAGAGCAACAGAGGGAAAGAGGACCGGGGAGCGGGACGCTGGGGCAGAGTGAGAACAAGAGGGGCAGGGAGCAGGACAGAGGGGCAGAGGCAGAAGGAGGACAGAGGGACAGAGAGACAAAAGAGGGAGACGAGGACTGGGCAGAGGGGAGAGAAAGACGGGGGCAAGGAGCAGAGACACCAAGGTGCCAGGAAAAGGACGGTCAGATGGAGCGAGAAACAGGGTCGGGGAGCAGGACAAAAGGACAAAGAAAAAGGCGAGGAAGAAGGAAGGAACGATAAAGGTGGGACAGGGAACGGGACATACGCAGCGAAACAAAGCAGAACAGAGAAGAGAGGACAGGGATTGAGGAACAGAGAGAGAGAGACGCAGGCTGGTACACAGAGACGGCGAAGGTAAGCAAAACCAGCGACGGGCAGGAGGACCTGGTTCTGACAACCCATCGCTCCCGGTGTCGCTTCCACGGCCTCAACAAATGCGACGTGCCGCAAGACAAGAGAATGGGAGAGTGAAAGCAAAGGCACGGGAAACTTAACGCTCTTAGTAATTTCACTGAGCATCACAGCTTACAGTTACTCAATGTCTTCCGGTGTCACAGGGTGAGGTACAACTGATTTCGTCTCCATATCTCTGGACAGAGCTTTTCTCATATCTGGGGGGGGGGGGGGGGGGGGAAAAAAAAAAAAAAAAGATATTCTAAGACGACAGTCCTTGCACAAAGCCACGTTCAGCGAATTCTCTATTACAATAAGGTCGTTTCTAACCCAGAAGATTTCACAGAATCATAGAGTATCTCAAGTTGGAAGGGACCCATACGGATCACCGAGACCAAGCCCCCGCTCCACGCGGGACTACCTAAAACTAAACCGTGCGACTAAGAGCATCGTTCAGACGCTCCTTGAACTCCTGACAGGCTCGGTGGCTGCGACCGCTTCCCTGGGGAGCCTGTTCCGTGACTGACCGACCGCCCTCTCAGTGAAAAGCCTTTTCCCAACGTCCGGTCTGAACTTGCCCTGACGCAGCTTCGTCCCGTTTCCTCGGGTCCTAGTGCCGGTCACCGGAGAGAGCGGAGGTCAGCGCCTCCCCCTCCGCCGTCCCCCTCGAGGAAGGTGTAGACTGCGATGAGGTCACCCCTCGGCCTTCCCTTCTCCAAGCTGAACAAACCAAGTGACCTCAGCCGCTCCCCCTAAGTCTGCCTCGGAGACCTCTCGCCATCTCGGTCGCCCTCCTCCGCGCACGCTCCCAGAGCGTTGTTCGGCGGCACCGCTCTCGACTGGAACCTAACGCTGCACGTAACTCAACTGAGCGGAAAGGAAATGACGGGCTAAAGGGACAAATACACGATTTAAGGCAGCCGCAACGATGGCAGATGTCTGTCCGTAGCCCTTCTAGTTATTTCACAGCGCTCCTGCGTATCAAACGAACGGTACCAGAGCAGAAAAGGTATACGGCGTGGCCACGTTACCCCTCGGGGAGGACGGCGAAAGGAGAGAAGATCTAGAAAGAGGAAGCAGCTGGTACTTCGCTTTTGGTAACAGAATTAACATCAACACGTTCCTTCCCTTTGAAATTGAAAACGCCACCCAATTCTCTGCCACTGTTGACCACCGACACTTGTAAATTTCTAGTGAAACAGCTGAGGAAAACAAAGTTTCAGGTCCCTGGCTAGGGGAAGAAATCAGGCAAGCGCCGCCGTTCCTTCCCCCCGACAACACTAGCAAAAAAAACCAGCCGCTGGGGGCGAGCGTTCCTCCGAAAGAAAAATCAGGTGAGAAACCGCATTTTTATTTTCAGCTTACCTACAGGATAAATGTCTTTGTAGTTGCTACAAAACGTGTAAACTGCACAAAGATTAAGTTTTGTAACCGATCTAAGGTTCAGTACGAAAAACTACCTAAAGGAGTACGCAAAGTCCCACTCATCAACAATTATCTGACCCTGTTTCATATTAAAAAAAAAAAAAAAAAAAAAAAAAGTAATGCTAATCACACAGACAAGCCCAGGAACCCTCCACATGAGAATCTTTCCGTTCAGCCGGAGGCAGAACGAGTACTTACCACGGGCATCCTCATCTGGCTCTCCGCTGCTAGCAGAGCGGCACGCCAACGCTGTCCGGTACACGCCGTAGTACGCCTAGTTGCTTCTACGTATTTACCGCCGCCTGATTTGATACTCTCACAAAGAGATCGACGAAAAAGCCACCCTTTCTTTGAAAAAATAAAAACCAAAACCACACAGTTAAGGAACGGTAGGCGAACGTATTTCTAAATCATAACCCACGGCTTGCAGGCAGACCAAGAGCAGCTCTGACGATGCGGTACGCTCATCAAACATCTTTCACGCAGGAATAACAGATGTACTCCTTTACCACGGGACGCAGCCGGCACAGGGACAAATTTCATGCTGTTTTTGTCACACGACCGTCCTTCTGCACCAGCCAGTGGGTTCAGAATTAAGGACGGTCAGGCTAAACGCTCACACGAGCCTCCTATCCGTAAGAAAACTATTAAAAATAGAAAAAAAAACTTCCACGTTTTAGATCGCGTTGCCTTAGGGACTGCCTCCTTCAAAGCCTGCCTGTTGGGGGGGGGGGGGGGGGGCGCGTGTGCGCGCACGCACGCGCGTGAGGCGTGGAAATCGGTCGCAGAATTCAGTTGCCTAACGAGAGACGGCCCTTCTCCTCGCAAGGCAAACGTTTCAAAACGTCGCACTCTTTTCCGATTTTACCGGCTGGTACTGGGGTTGCCCTACCAGCATGAGTTGGGGACCCGTCCCTCTGGGTCCGTGCGACGCCAAATTAAATATTCTGCAAGTAACCGAGCAGGAGATGGAAAGTAAGCTAAGATGCTCTCTGCCGTACAAGGTTTGTTCGCCATCGTCCCCGAGGGAATCGCACAAAGCCCACGCTTGCCGAACCGGTACGTCGGAGGCCCTACGGGAAACGGCGCTGACGTTTCGCCAAGCTCTTCTCCTGTCAAGAAGAGGACCTTTTCTGCGGCATCCCTATTGGCGTTCGGCCTGCTTTCGGCTCATTCTGGCAGGTCAGCTTTCAGAGAAAGCCTGAGATTTCAAACCGCCAAGCAACATTCACCATTCTTGCTCTCTGACTACGGGGAATTTCAGCGAATCGGAACGCTACTTGGAGCCACGTTCCGGGTCTGTTTCGCCGCAAACCAAATATCTAAGCCACGGACCGGGCGCCCGTAGAAAAATTACTTTAAAAGATTAAAGACAAGCACAGTACTCACTTTTGTGAAATTTCTTCCGGTAGCGCCATCAATTTAGCGGCCGAACCCAGCCGTCGAAATTCCGGTGCAACGGAGCGAGCAGGAACGCGTCCGTGCCGCTCTTCCCTGGCCACGGAGCCTTCCGCTCTACCCGTTACTGCGAACGTACGGAGCATCGGCGCAGCAGCACCTGTGGAATAACGCACCGCCCACAGCTATACAGAAGAAGAATCCGAGACGACGGTAGAAGACCCCAGACCAAAAGTCACCGCGGGACTAAGGGACGCGCGGACAGCGCGCGAGGGGCGGGTGTCCGGGACCCAAGCGTGGAACGGCCCCGGGATTTCTTTGTTCGGGGTCCCTCTCTTTGGAGGCGCCCCGCCCGGGCCGATCCCGCTGCTGCACCTTTCAGTTACGTTAATTATTTTACAAAATCCGACACCCGGAGACTGCTGCCGGAAGCCTCGGGTCGAGCCCGAAGGAGGAGGAGGAGGAGGAAGCGCGCCGAGAAGAAGCGTGCGCGCGACACCGTGAACGGGGTGCGAACGCTGGGGCGGCAGCTGCTCCTCCTCAAACAGAGACAGAGAGAGAAAGAAGAGGGGAAAGCCACAGGGTACAGAGGGCGGAAGTGGAAAAGAGGGGCCGGGAGCCGGACAGAGGGAGGTGGAGAAAGAGGCCGTCGGAAGGGAAGGGACGGGCTGCGGGGCAGAGGGGGACTTGCCAGCGCCAGGTTCGCGGTTCCACCCGATAATCGTAAAGGTCTCTGCCAACCTCGACGATTCGGTCGCTTTAAAAAACAATCGGGATCTCGAGGCGGACCGAGGGAGAGACGGAGAATATAAAAACGGTCGCGGCTAAGAGGGCAGAGAGGGAGGAATCGCGAGACAGGGAGAGGCAAGCCGGGCAGGGGAAAAAGTCCCGACAGGCTTCTGCAGCGACAGGGAGGAATTGAAGATTCGAGAGAGGGAGCTGGACAGAGAGAGAGACGGGGAAAGGTAAGACGGTGGCGAGCTACCGGGCAGAGAAGCAGAGTTTAAAGCCGGGGACCGGGAGAGGGACAGAGAGGGAAGGAGAAAGGAACGAAGGGACGGGCTGCGGGGCAGACAGGGAGGAAGGAAGGAAGGAAGAAAGAAAGAGGGACAGGGAGCCAGACGAACCGCGACGGGGAAAGAAAAAGGTACCGACGGGCTAGGAGGCAGAGAGGGGAGACTTTAGAAAAACAGGGACGGGGAGCGAGACGGAGCCAGACCGAAAAAAGGAACCATAGCGACGGGTGCCGGGACAGAGAGGCGGGCCTTCAAAACGAGGGGCAGGGAAGAGGCTCAAGAGGGACGGAGAAAGAGAGAGACTCACGACGACTCGCTACGGAGCCGAGAAGGAAGACCTCGAACAACAGGAACGAGGAGCCGCACAGAGAGAGCCAGAGATGGCAGAAATACCGACAGGCTACAGGACCGAGGGGGAGGAATGCAGAAACAGTGGCTGGGGGCCGGACAGAGAGACAGGGAGAGAGAGAAGGAAACAATAGCCACGGGCTACGGGGCAGAGAGAGCGAGGACCTAAAAAAGGTGGGGACAGGCAGCCCGTCAGAGCGAGATGGAAAAAGAACATAGCGGGGAGCAGAAAGCAAACCAAAAAACCCCACAGCGGGGTGGGAAAGCGAGGGGGGCAGAGGAGGGCCCGCGACGCAGAGGAGAGGCGATGGGGCCCCGCGGGCCCAGGACTCACCGCAGCTCTGGCTCTCGGCGCTGCCGGAGAGCTTGCCAGCGCAGACGCTTCTTTCTCCCGCTCTCCGCCTTTCCTTTGCTGTCACTCCGGTCGCTCGGCTGTCCTCCGCCTAAGAGAATACACGGGTGTCTTACAGCTCCGAGGAGACGAGTCTGCCTAGATGAGTAGCCTGCCTCCCTGCCTCCCTCGGTACGCTCGGCCGCACCGTGCTTTGGATTACGCGTGGCGACCCTGCGGTGCCCGTCGGCAGCCTGACCTGCCGCGGAGCGCAACGAGGGATCTTTCCTCACCCGGCGAGGCAGGCGCTCTCTTGCCTGCAGCGGGAGGCAGCTGCCGGCCGGAGAGCCTTCCATCTCTTCTTCTTCTTCTTCACCTTTCTCTGGCCATTCCAGCTTCCCTTAGGGCAGCTGCTGTCCACGGCCGGTAAGCGCTCCGCCGCCTGTCCCTTTTCGCCCCCACGCCACGAGGCGAGCCAGGCCAGGCACAGGCGAGGCGGGTGCAGTCGACGGCATCCCCAAGGGAGGGACGGGCAACCACGTCCTCAGCGCGGCCTGGGAGAGGGAAAGAAAAAGCAGTGGCCGTTACTACCGGAGGTCGGCCCTGGCCGGAGACCCTCCTCCTTCTGCAGGGGCTTCCGGAGACGCCGCTCTTTCCCCGCCGCTGCTGCCGGCTGGCCGCCGCCGGCCAGCACCCCTGTTCAGGAAGAAAGCGGCACAGGCGAGGGCCAGCTTGCCGCCTTCACGCCAGGGCTCGGGGGCGGCCTGGGGCTGCCGGACAGGCTTCCGGAGAGTCCGACCGGTAGCGCTCGTCTCGGGACACCGGGCAACGCCTCGCCGCGCGCGCGCTCGCTCGTAGCACGGCCGCACCGCTGCTCGGGAGCGGCTGGAAGCCTGCAGAAAACCACTCGAAACCGGCAAAAAAACCCCAACCTCGCGCTCCTGCGAGAGCAAGTCGGGCTGTCCGGCAGCCACGTCCGCGAAAACGACGCCTCCCGGCACGCACTGGCAAGCGCCGCGTGGCAGCCATTAGAGTGCCGTAAGACTACACTTCCCGGCGTGCTCCGGGGAGCCAATATGGCCGACCAGCAGCCGCGTGCCCCAAGACTGCAACTGCCGGCGTGCCGCGGGAGGCAGCCTTCCACGCTTCCTGACCCTGCGGGGACACCGTCCCGTGCCCTCACCCCAAAGCCGACTCACCCGAAAGCCCCGCCGAGCCGCGACGGCAGCCCCGAGCTCCGCAGCGCGGCTCCGGGCTGGCGCCCCCCCCCCGCCCCCGCCCCCGCCTCCCCTCAGCCACCTCCGAAAGGCGCGGACACGCCCGCCGGCTCCGGGCAGCCCCCCCGCGCGGCTCCGGACGGTCCTCCCCGCCCGGTTCCGACACGGCGCGCACCCCCCCCACCCGCCGCACGGCTCCGGCAGCCCCCCTCCCCTCTGTGACACGGACCCGCCGCCCCCCGCCGCCTCTCCTCGGAGGCGGCAACCGCTGCCGCCGCCCTCCTCGGGGCTTTCCCCGGGACCCGCCGGTCCGTCCCGCTGCCCCGCTCACCTTCTCCCTCCGTGCAGCCGCAGCCCGGCGACGCCTCCGCTCCTCCCTCGGCTCACAGCAGCCCCTGCACACCGGCTGCCGGCAGCCGGTTCCGGGAGGGGGCGTGGCGCTGCACTGCGCATGCGCGGCGCTGCCGCTGCAGTACCGAAATTTGGTCACTAGGCGGCAGCACCGAGCGAGCATGCGCTGTGCGATGCGTGAGGGGCGGGGCTTGGCGTGCGTCGGGGGCGAGTTTGCGTGAGGGCGGGGCTTGGCGTGCGTCGCGGGCGGAGTTTGCGTCGGGGGCGGAGTTTGCCGTGAGGGGCGGGGCTTGGCATGCGTCGGGCGGAGTTTGCGTGAGGGGCGGGGCTTTGTCGGCGTCGGGGAGGAGTTTGCGTCGGGG
>NW_026561568.1:0-23092 GCF_028858705.1 Grus americana
TAAAACATACGGCATTTTCTCAGCCACAGAGGGTAGGCCCTTCTGACTAATATCAGAGACTGAACTTGCCAGTGAGTGTATTTTATGGTATATATCTTACAGCTCCACTAAGAGGAGAATTTCAAGTGAAAATACTGTTAAGGGAAGAAAACATAGTGAAGGGAATAAGATAATTTACATTATGTCGGGCAGTAAAAATAAACCAAAAGAGACTGCTTTACAGCAGTAGTTCCAGACTGTGGCTTAATAGCAACCTTTTGCCTGCCAAACTTCTAGATATTGCTTGTGGCCACAGAAAGCTGCTGTCGAGCTGCAAATTGATGGAGAGGGCAAAGTATATCATTGTACAGAAGGCATTACATCCTCACTGCTGTTGCCTTGAATCAGCAAAAACTGAGGGCACTGGTGTATGGTTGCAAGAGTAGAAGGTAAGAGTGGGGGAAAAAAAGAAATTCTGTGTGATTAGGTAAAGGAAGACGTAGTTTGAAGACAAAAAGTGATGTCTTTTATTAGTAGTAATGGCTATAACTTCTAAAACCAGAAAAGCTTGCAGACACGCTATACCTTCTGCAAATTTATGTAAAAAGGTATAAGAGATCAGGACAGACAGCTAACTTGAGCAGCAAAGCCCTCATTCTCTGGGATTGTACAAATTATATCTTGTGAAAGACCAATTTTTGTTTTGCACAGGCAGATCCCCAGTCTTAACAATTTTAGGAGATGTGTGCGGAAGGGAGTGGTAGAGATGAAAAGAACTTCAAAAACCATCTAAACTACACTAAGTTAAGTTTAGTGTGTACATTTCACATTGCCTACCCATCCATCTCCAGTTTATTCTGCTTTCTTGATAAAAATGGGGATGACACACAGCGCTATTTTGTGTTTAATCTCGTAGCTGTGGGATTGTCAAGTTTGGATGCAACAAAGAAACGTAAGTAAATGTCACTACATAGGAAAGTAAGGGGAATTGCTTCACTGGGACACCAACAGCATTTTTCAGTGAGCCACTACTAAGGGAACATGTTTTCTCCATGTTTCTTCACCAACTCATTTCACCGTCACATCATAGCCATGGTTTATGTCCTATTCAGAAACCTGGGAGCAGAGGCTAAAGCATGGGCATCTCTCTCCTCCATTTACAAGTGGATGACTGGCATTGCTAGCTGCATCAGCTACAGTCTTCTATGCCAAAACATAACTGGTGGGCAACTCTTTTTCATCCCAAAACCCAGCTCCTCCTGCCATGCCCATTTACTAAAAACTCAGTCATGATAAAATCTTTCTTCTCCAGACAAATTATAGATGTGACAGCTTCTGCTGCTGCTGGTGGTGAAGAGCTTAGATTATTATTTTTCTAAGAAAATTTTGTGCTGATAGGGTGTTACTATATCATGTCTTGGATACTGATGCCCTTTTGCTTACAGGTTAACTGCAAGGCAAATCAAGCATTATGAGCTTTCTCTATACACACAAACACACATGAAACACACACAGATCTTGCCATACAGCTCTATAGCCACGCCATTCTAAAGAAATGTCTCATAACAATACTGCATATTATGCTTACCATGCATCAAAAAGCTTTATAAGAACATTAAAAAGCAATTGATGAGAAAATTACATTCATGCCTAGCCCTTGAGATCCCACCACATTCCACTGCAGACACCAAAAGAAGGGTCAATGATGCCAGATCTACAGTTGCCAGAAGCATTTTTCTTTTAGCCATCTTGCCCCAGTTGGTATGATCACACTGGGTGTCTCGGACACACAATAGTCTGATCTCTGTCAGAGCAACCTTAAAGCTTCGGGGAAATCTGAATATCTCTTTGCTTTGTGCTTCTGACTGAAAAAATAAAAATAAAAATTACCCATTCAGTATTTTCTTTGCACTGTTTCAATAAATACACTCCTTCTGAGCACAGTCCTGATCCCCCATTGACAAGGAGAAAAACTTGATGCACCTGCAGTGGAATGAAAACATACTAAATCTTGAGCCTTGCAGCTAAGACCTTACTTGTTTAACTCTGCAGAAAATGTGATGCTAATTTAGGCAATGCATCTACCCTTAGAACTTCATAGTGAAAGAAGCAAGCAGCTGAGCAGATCTGTACCTTTGAGGCAGGTGGCTGCACTCTGCTGTTTCAGGATCTGTGTGGAGCCAAAGCAGTGGGGAACGGCACGAGTCTCATAACAAGATAACCAACTCGCCTACTGTCTTCAGAGCAAGAGCTTAGCAAGGGCTGAAGTCTGTGGAGCCATGCGGGACACGCAAGTCTTCGCCACTGCATCTTTGTCTCTCCCTCGTGAAGCACAGCCAATCAAGCCAGCAGGGTGCAAACCACAGACCATGCAGGAACTCACAGGCACCGTAGCTTACCGAGCTGGGTGTGGGACTCAGCTTAGTGTGGTTTTACTCTCTTACTGAAAGGGTTACAGCTGCTCTAGAGCAGTTTCACTGAGTGCTACAGCTGTTTGCCACCTCAGCTGCATGTCATACACTGGGGCACCCCATACCTTGCTCAACGCTCAGTTATTTAATATATCTGTCTGAAAAGCACTGGCTCCTTTTGACACTGGCTCCTTTTGACACAGGAGCAAGCCATCAAAGGTCTCCTAAAATGTGCCCTCTTTCTCTAATATGGGGTGGCAGCGGTGGTCACAAGCTATCAGCATTTGAACTTGTGGAGCTCCTCTCGTGCCACACACATCCCATTTGACATGACAGAGTCCACGTGTGCATACACACTGCACCCACACCTGAAGATGTGCTTCCATCTCTGTAAGCAACACAGGCAAATACAAAGACCATCTTGTGCCTGTGCAGGCACAGGCTAACAGGGAGTTGATGTAAGAAGAGTCCAGGATTTCATCAGGTTCTGTGATTAGTGTGAACAGGAAGCTGTCTTCAAGCTGTGAGAAAAGAGCTATGAACATCTGATTCTTTTAAGGACACAGAAAAGGCACATTTGCCTCCTCAGTTTAGTCACTAGCAAGGGTGTATCACGGGAGGCTGCTGGCCTGGACCGTGTGACTGTGATCTACCCAAAGCCGCGATGATTTGTCTGGCCAACAGCTGTGCTATGGCTCTTTCAGATGGCAAAATATTTATGGACCACATAAATGCCATAAAAATAAAACTATAATTAAGGCTTTCTCCTCAGGTGAATAAAGGCTGAAAAGACACTGCTGGGTTACAGCACTAAACTATCCCTCTCACACCTCTGTCAGTTCCTCTTCCCGCCACCCCTACAAAAAATAGCAGGGGTGTCCTGCCCCCCACAGCAGGGGCTGGTGAGAAAGCTGATTGGGTAATAAAAGGAAGCGGTGGGCTTAAAAAGGTGATTGACAGCAGCTCTTCAGGGGATGAGGAATGCTTGGAAGCAAGGGAGGGGTGGGGCTTGAGGAGTGATTGATGCCCATCTGAATGCAAGAACCCTATGGGGGAAGGGAGGGCTGTTTGATAGCATTCTGATTGGATTAGGGGATAAAGGAGAGGGGGGCGTGTTTGCAGGTGATTGGCAGAAGTTTGGATCTAGGGAAAAAGGTTACCCAACAGTTACGACTGTTCAGGCTCCGTGAGGAAATGGAGAGGAGGACTAAGACGGCTGGTCCTGGTGGTATGAGCCTAACTGTGTGTCCTCATCTGTGTCAACCCTATTGGTAATTAACCCCACACACTAATTACACTGAGGCTAGAGTTACCCCTGATCCACGCTTCTCGTGTCCCTGCTGGAGCTTGGCCTCCCAAAAGGATGTTGGCCTCCCAAAAGGCTGTTTTCCTCCATCTTTTCTCCCGGCCCTCAGAGCTCCAGTCCCTCCTCCTGCTTGAGTACTGCTAGGGGCCAGCTGCGGACATGGGTGATTGGGAAACTGGTTGCTACTGGAGAGCAGAGAGTTCCCTTGGGAAACGCGGCCCTTGCCCTGGCCCACGGGCTGTCCGGTGCTGTGCCTGCAGCAGTTAGCACCAGGCATTTCAGAGAAAAGTAAAAGGGAATTGACGTCAAGTGAAATTTCTCCCTGCAGTCATCACTTTAAGACCACTTAAAATCATAGCCTAAAAACATAATCTAAATTCTGTCTGGTAGATGGTAAGCCAGGAAAGGACCATTTGCTGCAGCTGAAATAGATTTATAAATTATCAAGTTCTTGAGTCAGTGAGATGCACACATCCTGATTTCTTGAAGCCACTTTTCTTGACTTTGTACCAGTTTGAGGATCTGGATGGGATTCCATTTTCTTGAGAATGGTTCAGAGCCTGACCAAATGATCTGTGCTTTTTCCAACCAGCTGCTCAAAAGCAGCTGAAAAAAAAATGTTTTAACTCCTAATTATTGTTGGCAGTGAAGAACAAGCAGCCAGGTTGCTCAGGTTCAATCTGTGTCCCTCAAAAGTGTGCAGGTGTTACAAAAAGAAATGGGCAAAATTTTATTGATAATATTGAAATGTCTAATATTGACAACAAGTATTATTAATCATATGTTTTGTCCAAAAAGCTACAGAGAAGGATTAATCTGGTTTATGAATTTCTATTAAATGATTACTTTGACATTTTTAATGGTTTAAATACTTCCAATATGAAATGTTCTGATTTTTCAGCTTAAAACATCTCTTTATCTCAAAATTTACTTTGAATAAAAAGGTAAAAACATTAAAAATATTTTTGGCAAAACACAACTTTCCATTTGGCCTAAGACAAAATACTCTCAACTATTCAGCAAAAATATTTTTTGTTTTGTCTTAGAGACTTCAAGCTTGGAAACAAGCTAAAATTAGTTTTATATATGCAGCATTGTAGCACTAATCACACAAGAGTTCGCTCAAGAACAAAGGCACAGAATGCCAAGAATCAAATGCTGATGTCTTGTCTACTAAACTAAGACCTAAGCAGTGTTCAACTTCATTCATATGACATGAGTTGTCTGACATTAACTGACAAACAAAAGCAAAAGATGGGAAATTAATGCATGGCTATATCCAGGCTTCAGGGCTGTATAGTCTCAATGGCTCAATTTGAGTATTATTTAAATGTGAACTTCTACCAAATTTTACATTTCAGGGTTTGGGGTTTTTTTTGTTGTTTTGTTGGGTTGGTTGGTTGTTTTGTCAGAGGAGGACATAGAATTTTATAGCATTTTAGGCTAATAGCTTGTTTTAGTTATGATTCAACCATATTGACATATTTTATCCCTAGCACATCCTGTCCTTTTAGTGTCTTAGACTACTGGATAAATAACTATATCTGAGCATTAAAAGTATATGATTTGTCCACGTAGAAGTCTTGTGTGGTATTGCCCCGAAAATACTTGTAGTGCCACGTCACTGTAGTACATTCTTTTTACACCTCTGAAATGTTCCTGAGCTCCTGAAGTGAGGAGGAAGTCTGTGCTAACATTGTTCATGTTGTTCTTTTCATATGTGTATAGAACTTCAAGCTGTTACTCTTGAACTTTTCACCATTTACTAAAAACAAAAATACAGAAGAAAGCATGGCACGCTCTGCTTGTTGAGAGCACACCTCATCAAAATTCTAGACCTACAAAAATTAAACCAAGTGGGGACCAACTTAAGGAAAACATGGGTACTAAGTTCTCTGTTAAAGCAAGTTATGATTGCAGAAGGATTATCTAATCGATTTGTAAAACAGAGCAAATCAATGTATGTTGGCTGCCATATAGCCAGTGTCACAGTGCAGCTCTGACACACACACACAGAAACATAGAAAGGCAAAAGAGGAATCTCATGATTGAACTATTTAATAGCTTCATTGAAACACATGATAAAAATCAGTGTCTCTCAGCAGGAGAGAGACAGATAAAAATGGACTCCATTTGAAGTGCAAACAACAAAGAGACACAGGGAGTTGTAAAACATACAGCACCCTCCTCATAGAGATCCCACTTTTTCTCAGTTCCAAGTGTTTGCAACTGTCTCTCCCTGTGAAATCTTAATTAAACCAATATATTCCCATCTAAGTCATTTGAAGATGTGCGTAGTTTGATAAAAAGGTTAATTAGCTCTATTCTTTAAAAAATTAAAAGGTACCATTTTGATCTTTTGCTTGAAATTCACGCCTATCCTTGCATTGAGGAATATTCCTCAGTCTGGACTGTGGTGGTAGCTAGCAGACAGGAAAAGCATGCTCGTAAGTGGGGCTGTGGGGAGGGGGCTCAGATGGAAAACAAACATTTATTATGAATTTTAATATTTTTTACCTTTGTGCTGATAATGTGTATTACAGATTGTCTTCCTTCTTGAGACTGGGTGTTTGTCACACTTGAAATCAAATTGATACATGATGAAGGCGGACCTTTCTCTGGTGACTCAGCTGGGAATTGCACAGAAATCTACCCAGCCTGATGCTAACTAATAAAAGGAAGGGAGGGGAACAGGAACATCTCATAAAGCTGTGAAATGACAATTCACAAGCATAATTTAAATCATTTGGAAGCTGCATTCCCTTTTTATGCTATTACTGCATTGACTAAAATGCACCTCCTATTGAGTATACCAGCTGTGAGAGCTGACAGATCCAAGCTGATCAGCCTAGAAGAAACACTGTTGTTACAGTTTAGCAGAGCAATTCACAGACAAATGGAAGCTCTTGTTTTAATTCCTTCACCTCGCTGCTCTTGTTTAGAGCCCTTCAACAATTCTGTAGACAGAAGGGTTGCAGTAGATTGACATGAGACATTTCCTTCCCTTCTCCCTAGTTGCAGATATTGTCCTTTTGCTGTAACGTAACTTTCACTGGATCTGACATTTGCATTTGGATCTTGTTAGAGGTGTGTTCAAAATGCTAGCTATGGTAGCACAATAAGTCAATTGGAGCTGTGGTTTAATAGTAGAAGGTGTTAGGCTACATTTAAACAAGCTTACTGGAAAATAAAATTATCCATTTATTCTTTTACTTGCTAGTGCTCTCTGTGTTCTTGGTAGACTTTTCATTGTGAAACACCTGAATATGGTGTTTTCAACCTATACATTTCAAAGCACTTAATTATTATGGCATACATTATTGAGTAGAACCAAGGCACTTTCCTTCTAGTTTGGTATCAAACTGTAGTCTCTCCAAAAGGAGAGGCTAGGCATATTCTCTGTATTTTCTTCTTGGATCTGTCATGGTTTGGATCTGTATTTTTGGTTGAGGACAGTTGAATGGAACCAAAAGGTTACTGCAGAAGGCAGTCTCTTCTATCTTCCTGTTCTTTAATTTTGCTACCATGGAATCCCAATGTTGGCTGCCTTATGCAGATGAGAAATGGAGAATTAAATTATTTCTGTCTCTGCTTCTTTCTCCAGAATTTTAAGTGAATGATATAATTTTTGAGCTGTTACATTTGCAGATCTGTGTTGAGTTTTCTCATTTGGAGAATAGAATAAACACCACGAGAAATGTCTGGCATTGCTCACTGACTCTAGATGCAAAATAACTTTTTACCTATGGCACTCAGGAGGCACATGAAGAACTTTATGAAAAATTATTCTGAGGCCAAAGTAAAAGTCAGAGAAACAACCTCTAACGATCCCCTCGAGTTCACTAATGTAAGAGATCAGTGAACTAACATACAGTGCAGTTTCTCCTTCTGAGATTATGGACATGGTATGCCACAGGATGAATGTCTGTGGAAAGAGCCGGAGGCATGTGTGTAAGTGCCTCATGCAGCTGGATTATTTTATCAATAATGAATTAAGAGAAAGTCAGACACCATTGTCAACAGGGCTTCTTCAACACTGAGACATTGAAGAATTTTCATTATATGGATAACACTGGAAGGAATCAAGGATGACTTGAGAAGGCCTGTCAATCAAAATTAGGAAGTTGAGGGAGGCTTATTTAAACTAATTGCTCAAGGAAAGATAGTAAGTAATTAGAACTGCACAAAGAAAGCAGAAGGAGAGAAGGAAAACCAACTTTTCTGTGTTATTTTCTGAAAAAAAAAAAATACTTAAAACTACCAACAACTTTACGAATAAGAACTTAGGAAAAATTACCTCACTGCTGACTTTAGGCTTACATATCAGTGGAAATGTTTTTGAATATAAAGACAAATGAGCTGAAATACTGAAAATTGAAAAGAAATTAGCATCTGTTTGGCATTTCTGAAAATTAGTGGCTTGAAAATAAGCAAGACAAACTAATATTTCCTGGCTCTAAAATACATATTAAAATAGATTGGGGTTTATATTGCTCTCTCATAGCTATATTTTCCTAGATTAATGAAGGGAATTGCACTGGAGAAGACAGTTAGACTGAATCTGTGTATACAAATTCCTAGTTATATGAGTACTAATATGAGAATAGGGTGATTAACATGGCTGCTTGGTGCTGTAATAGCCCTGACGAGTTACTGAGCAGTACCCCAGGTGTATGTCAGTTAGGAAGCAAGTGCTGAAGCAGTTTCAGCCAGCAGGTTTGCTCATTCTGCAGTTCTGACAGATGCCAAAGGTAGAAACGAGTTGGTTTTGAAGCAAATGTGATTTTGCCAAGAAATCATACTAAAGATGCCATAATGCACATAAGAGCACTACAGTAGTGTACAGCACCAGGCAAAAAGCCCATCTGGCTGAGTGTCCTCTAGCTGAGAGTGCCAGTAAGATATATTTACAGAAAATGGGCAGGAAGAAACTAAGTGAGCCTTCTCTTGACATTCCTTCCAGAAATTGTTCCCTGAAACAATCTAGGGACTTGTTGAGCCAAAGATTGTGTTTGAATAATTATATTCAAGAGCCAGTCATTTTCTGTAAATTTGTCCATTTATATTTTTGCCCTTAACTGTACTCTGTGACAATAAATGCCACAATTTACTTAATACACAGTGTGGAAGAATATTTCCTTCTTTTTGTTTAAAACTACTACCTGGTAGTTTTGATAATACAGGTTTGTTACTCTTGGAGAAGTTCGGTTACTCTAACTTAATAAACTTAAGGTCAGTAGTCCAATGAAGTTTAAAAGTAAAGACTCAACGTTTACCACCTAAAACATCTTTACTATTGACATTTAAGTAACTTTTTCTATTTCATAATTAATCAAATTGGTTGAGAAGCTTTGTAGTTTAGAAAACCTGTAACAGCATATAAAAGCTGTTATCTTTATTTTCAATATCATCCCTAGACACTGTTTTTAGCTCTGAACCTGCAAGATGTTCTTGATAATTACTAATATCTTTATAGTGAAAAGAAATGGAAATGCCAATCAATTCATAGTAGGAAAGTATCCACACTACAAAAACAATTATCCAGGTCATATCAATTATTTCACCTGCTGGCAATCCCTGCAGAGAATCTGAACACAAGAGGGACCATGGAAAGTGAACTTCATATTGTTTATCCTATTGTAGACTCTTTCTTCTTGCACATTACTGACACACTTATGGAAGAACAAGAGTAATGTTCTATTCTTGCCCATATGACAACCAGTATCTACTAGATAGAGAAATTGTGTATTTTAGATATTGTCATCTGGCATATTATATGAGAATCCAAATTTTTAAAACTACTTTTTCTAAGGAAAAGAAAGAATCAAGCATGAGCAGAGCACCAGAGTTTTCATTCAAAAAGAAATCAAGGTAGCCGCTGTCTATATTTTCTATATGATAGACTTTTTAAAATTTAAATGAAATACCCTGGAACAATTATCAGAAAGTCACAATCTTCTTTTCCTTCCCTTTTTCACTGAAAATACAGCACTCTTAATTAGAACAAGGGTTATTTACATAGGACACAGAACTGCTCATCAAGTCAATTTGCATTCTGGGGACAAATAGATGGATTACAGTATTATGTATAAAACTTATTCCTGCTGTAGTGATCCATGAAATTGCAGTTAATTCTGCTGAAATGGACCATTATATTTTTAAGTAGAAATGAAAGAAAATGAGAAAGAGGAGGTAAACTGCTAGGAACCAAACTTCAAATACAAGATTAAATTATTAGTAGGAATGTAGCACTGCTGGGAACAGCATGAGCTGCTAGATGAAGCCACTGACCTGTTGGCTTTCAGACACAACCAAGTATCCGCCTTGCCATAGTAAATTAGATGAATTATTGGTAGCGATGGGCCTGTCACATTGCACAGTCATGTCCCCAACTGATGTATATGAAACTGAATTCCTGCTGATACAAGCTCCATGCAGCTCCTACTGGCTCTGAGGTGCCAACAGCATGCATCTGTTCTGTGCAGTGAAATAATTGCATTGTGACACTTCTATAGTACAGCTGTGCACAATGATTTTGCTTGATTTTATTCTGATAGATGAGATAAATTCAAGACTGTTTAATGTTTGTACAAAAATCTGGGGGCTGTGAGATTAGACTAAGGAAAACTCTAACTGTACCATGAGAATTTGCATTTCAATGCCTTTTTTTTCCCTCTCTCAGCAAAAGATGGCATGTGCTTCCCTATCGTCACTGCTTAACTTGAAGGTAGTATATGGTTTAATGTGGTTTCCAGACAAGTCAGGAAACCAACTAACATTTGGTCACTCAGTTCTAAGAGGTGTGTCACTGTCTTAACTACTATTGCACTTCACATAAGTTTTGAGAACTGACAATACGTGCATTATTACTCCATCCCATTTGTGAAGTAAAATATCTCAACTTCAAAAGCCCTCCGAAAAGCAATTTGAAAGCCCTCTACTCATCCATGACCAGAGAAGTAATCACCTCAACTACCAGCTGCAATTCATTTGTCCATCAGGTCAGTCTGTTTAGGTCACCCCAGGCCAGAATTCATCAGTATGACACTACAGGGAGACTAAGGGCTTTATCAGATTCAGTGCTTGAAAAAATTATCAACAATAGAGACAAGGAATGAAAGAGAAAAAGTAATACACAGAGAAGGGTATCTTAATACTGAATTTTCAGGTTTATAATTCCAAGAGAGGAGGAAGCCAGAGGTTTTTCAGTGTCTGCAAACTGTCTCTTGAGGCATTCTGTAGCACATGTTAATGTCCCTACTCAGCATGCCCAAACCAGGAAAACCGTGTCTTATCTTACCTTTCCTCTGGTTCCTGATGGCATCAGAAGAAGTAATATGACAAATAGGCATCAAGATAACTAAAACATAACTAGATGATGTACCTCCTATACTATGCCGTCCCTAAGAGGGCTCCTATCAAATGCTGTTCACCAACATTGTATTTCTCTCAGCTTCTACTAGAATTTCCCAGTTCAGACAAACTTCAACCTAAACAGCTCAAGCTTAAATTTTAAGAATATATGTGCTAAAACTTTAGTTGATTAAAAATGAAAATGCTTTCCATGCTAAAAAAGTGCTATCTGTTAAAAATAAATGTTAAAAATCCATAAAATGCAAAAAGTAAAAACTGTAGGTCAATGGTTTTAGAAAAAGGGAAATGGAAGCCTTCAGAAATAAAGTTATAGGTCTATTATAGTACTCTCTTGTGCAGTTACAAATAGAGTTGTATTGTGGGTGTTTAAATCTAGCAAACATTTCTCTGTCTCAGTCTGATTGTCTGTTTTCTCAGTCGCTATTTGGTACAACTTGGTTTGACTCAAAAGTTTTATTCAGAACTGGGATAGCAGGGTCTATTGATGGTTAATCTTAAAATAGCTTGACAGAAAGTGCATTGAGATCCCACAACCAGGAAAACAAAGAATTGCTTTGGGTCAAGACTCAGGTACCTGTGCAGAACTAGGAAGAGAGCATCAATAGGGGAATAAGTAATAAGTTTAATGGATTCTTGTTCAAATTGTGCAATAGCATTGGGACTGAAAAGTGCAGAGACCGATACTAGAAGAACAGGCATACTGTAGAAACTGTAGATTAAAAATGCTATGGTTAGGTGGTTAGAGATCAATAGAGTGGTTACAGTAGATTTGTAATACAGCTTGCTTTATGCTTCATCCCAGCCACAGATGTCTTGCGTAATTTAGATACTACTGGTATTCACACAAACTATATAGGATATATAGGTAAAAGGAGAAATTAATTCTTTGTGGTTTAGGCAGAATTCAGAAAAGTCCTCCACTTTCCACGTGGATCACTACTTTCAGAATAAAGTGTGAGATCGTATTCACTGTGAAATAATATGGGAATAAGATGACTGAATGCTAGTGTTAACTAAGTCAGTATGGCTCTGTGCCACAAAACAAAGAGAAATTGCCCACTGGTAGCATATTTTCAGTTATTTTTGTACAGCTTTTACATATATCAGATATTACAGACATCTAAAAACCATCAAGGCTATTTATTCATGAGTAAATAATTCTACATAACATTTAAACTGTAAAATGAAAAAAGGGGAAACTTGTGAATAATTAATATTGCCAGGAGTTAATTTTGTTCAGATAACCCTCTAAAATGCTGTAAATTTCATTTGAGCTGAAGTCACAGTAGGAAACTTCACTAAAGAAATCAGTGTTTAATATCTGAAAAAAATCTACTCAGAATTTTTGGCTTGTTTTTCTAAGACTTAAATGCCAGATATTGAATACAAAGTTACAGGACATGACTATTCGAGTTGACATACCGTCCAAACCAACCAAAGTCACTGTGTACAGCTTTTAGTTTGTTGCTGCGTCTTTCGCCCTGACCCATCAGTTCTAAACATTTTTGCATTTTAGATGCAGTCAGTATAACATAAAGGATATCATGTTGTCTAGTTTCATCAAGAAAAAAACAGAAGTGCTGCAATTTTTGGACAGGGTGACAACAAATCTTGTATGATGTGACAGACTCATTTCAAACAGACAGAAGATTATATCTGTTTTTATTGGTGGGGGTGTATGGTCTACTTGCTGCAGCTGTTGTGGAGAGAAAGTATATAGAGTCCTTGCTAGGCCTTCCTCTGCAATAGCATCTAAGATTTATCTGTGTAGCAAATCCAGGTGCAGGACAGCAGGAGGCAACTCCATGTTTATGTCAGCTATAGCGTATGGTCAACAGTTGGCAGGCGTGCTGTGTTTAGGTGTTGTGAGGTCTTCAAATACGGCTTAATGTTTCCATACCATATGTACTGTAATACCTAATCACCATGGGAGTAGAGTCTAGTGTTTCAGCACAATTTATTTGTTGGCTGATAACAAATCAGCTAACACTCGAAATGCTATATGTTACTAGTAGTTGTGGTTTTTTTTTAAACCAAGACAGAGAAAACCACTATAATCTGCAGCTTTTCTGCTTTCTATCTCCCAGGCTTGCTTTCTGCTTCTTACCAGACAGGAGCCGTAGCCTTCTCCCTCTTCCAGAAAACTTAAATATTTTCAGACAAATAGTTTTAACTGATCTATTTCTCAAATATTTGGAACACTATGTAGCTCCTAAAAGAAGACACTTCAGAAAAGAATTTTCTATGGGAGATTAAATCATCGTGATATAAAAGAAATTCCTAACAACTTATGTTCTTTTTTTGGGTTTTTTGTTGTTGTTGGTTTTTGGGGTTTTTTGCCTTTTTTTTTTCATTCCAGTAGTTCCATATTGCAATGATAGCTTCAAACAGACTTGCTTGGGAATCACCAGAATCTTTGATATGATTATTTTTTTTTTCCCCACTAAATTCTGTTTACAGTTAACTGGGGAAAAATAATAATCATACCAAAACTAAGAAACTAAAGAATGAAGGTGCCTCCAGTGTGTGCTCCACAATGCCTTAAAGAATATGTATCTCTGACTCATAGCCCCATAACTTTTTCTTTTCAAAGCAAATTGATGCTGAAAGATACACCTATGTAAGCTCTTCACAACAGAGCGAAGGAAGTTTTGGTTTTTTTCATTATGATTGCTACGACTGTGTGCAATAATCCAAATATATATTCAAATTTCCAAAGGGAATCATCCAAATCCTTCCTCTCAGCTCCAGCTATGCACTTGTGCAGGAAGTTGTACTCGTATAACCCTGGTGGAGAACCTAATAACTTTTAGAAGGATGAATTTTTTTTTTTTTTTGCAGTGTAGCTCCCTTAATCTCATGGTTGAAGCTCTAGGGAAAAGTGGGCAGGAATCCATGTTGGGGAAGAGGAGAGGAGAAGGGAAATTGTGAGATTGCCCACTCCAACTGCCAATCATTGGATGTATGAAATCACACCCTTTTACACAACTCTGGCAATGACGAGACACTTTAAAGTGTATGTAAATTGCACTGCATTTGCATCCACTCTAAGAACATTTTACATTGCCATGACTATGTGAAAAACTACAGTGCAAATAAAAAGTAGACCAAATACATGTACTGTTGAATTCAGTTACCTGTAGCTTCCTTTGATCAACCGTCTCTATGGAAAATGTGCTGGATAAGGGCAATTTTATTCTATTTACTGAGAAGTCCTAGAAGGCAGTGAATTTAAACTTTTTTGATCAGTGGAGCCCTAAAGATTGTACAGTTAAGTTGCAGTCTTCTGCACAGAAAAAGTAAGCATAATGACAATAGTCTTACTTTTCTGAGCTCTCGGATTCCTTAGAAGCAGATGATGCAATTGGTAGATGTACCTTGAAAATTTGGATGAAAGCCTGAGAACCCTTTATTACAAATCAGTTAATATAACTAATAAAAATTGCGTCAGCTTTCTTCAGTGTTCTACAGCAGTTACAATATGGATGTGCAAGTCCTAGCTTAAGAAAGCTCACTTAACCAGATTGAGTGGTTATAAAGACATTCTCACTGGCAGTAACATAATGAGTAAAAGTTTTAACAGAGATAATGCTTTTAGTTATACAATCTTAGCAATGTATGGTTAAAAGCTGAAGGAAAACACAAAGTGTGAAAATTTTATTAAATAACATAATTTTTTGTTGTTCTTTGTTTTTAAATATTAGAAATTCCAGTTCAAACTCCCCTTGGAGCAGTAAAAAGGACATTTTATCCTTTTGTATGTCAGCTATATCTCTATTTTATCAACCTAAAAGGCTTTAACCTCCTGTAACATAGGTGTTATCTTCACTGGCACACAAGTTGCCTAACTTTTCATAAAATGACCACGTGTGGACAAAGCTCAAAAGACAGTGTCAGATTTTATTACAAGTAAAGGGTCCTGGCTTTTTTAAACTGACCCACCATGAGAGATGCCCGGCAAGGGTTAGCTGAAAATACCTTTATAGCATTCTGTATGCCTTTAACCAGATCTCAAGAATAAAGGTAGATTTTCTCCACCATAACCAGAATGATATAGCCCTCTCCATCTGTTCTGAAGGTGGTCTCTCATCAGCTTCCCTCCTTTGGCCATGAATTATACCAACAGCCCTCCCTTATTACCTTCTTACCCTGATAGAAGATTGGATGGTTTTATGGTTGAGTCGTTGCACTGGATACAGGCCTACATTATTATTTCTGTCACAGATTTCGTGTGTAGTCTTGGACAAATAATCTCTTTATTCCTCCAATGGTAAAATGAGGCTAACACATCTCAAACTCATAAGGATATTCTGAAGATCAGTTGATTAGTCTTTGTGAGATACTCTGATATTAGAGAACAGATGCTTCAAAAAAGCCAGTAAATATACAGCAATCTTTGATTTCTGGTCTTCTACAGGTTTTTTTTTTTAAAAGCTTTCCACTTAATAAATCCCAGCTGGATGATTGTTCTTTTTTACTCAGCAGCTCTCACATTAGTTTTCTAAGGTGGAGCCAATTTTCTCCCCTTCTCCCTTTTGGAGCTCTTTACCCTTTGCTGATTTAGTACAGCATATCCTTTCCAAACATATTTATTTGCTGCTTTTTATCCTCACATTCCCAAGTGCCTTATAAATGCATGTATATAAAAAACTTCAAAGAAATAAGACTGCTGCAGGGATACCACATAGCAGACAGATAAACAAGCTATTAAATAGTTAGCTATATAGTCCTTCATGATCATATTGTATCACCCACCATGGGAAGTATGGGAGAAATACCATATATTCTATAGAAACTGGAGGGAGGAGCTTTTAATTGTGTATAATGTAATATGATCAGGACACTAAAATTAACCTCCTATTCATTTAAGTGTAATTGGGGATAATTAACCACTCCAAGTAATGAGGATTTGGGGTTTTATGTCTCATCCATAGTTGATTGCAAGGTCAGCATCTTCTATGGATGTTGGTATAATAGAAACTCAGCGAACTATTGCATAGTAAATTGTCATAACCCATTTCAACAAAGTTCTGCTTGGAGACTCCTAGCTGAGAACTAACAAGGCATGGTCGTAATTGTTTAAGTGAAATGTGGAGGTAAGAATCCAAAGTGGGTGCACGTACAACCTCTGCCAATTTAGGGAATGCTCTACACTGCTATACACCTCTCTGCTGAACTGGATTCTGCAATGAAGTCTACAAGGGCTTGCTACCTTCTCTTGGAAAGACACTATGATTCAGGACACTGTCTGTATGGAAAAAAAACCCACTATTAAAAGCTTTCATACAGCATAATTTGAAGTAGCCAACAACGTAACACACATACACTAAATAACAGCAACATCTTTTTGTTTTCCTTCTATATTTTTTCACATTTGTCTTAGGAATAAAGATTTCTCTCAGGAAATCGTGATCTTAAAAATTAGTTTTTCATCTGCTCCCTACTCTCCTGTTTTGCTCCATGTGTTACGGGGCACATGTCTGACATAATGCTGCAATAATGTTCCTTTTAATGTAGTAACTAGAAGTGGGTGAGGGGACGCTGATCCTGGTTTGCTGGCTGTTCACTCATCTGTATAATTTTCACATAAATGAGCAAAACAACCCAGCTTCTTATATTCACATCTCCCCTGTTAAAAAAGGAAGCATGTTTCAGACACTGGGGATATAAACACAGAAGGCAGCAGGTAAGAACAGGAGGGCTACGCTGAACTGTGAATCTGTCTGGCTTTGTCAGTTATCATAAAGAGTTATAAAATCTGTTAGTATTCAACTCCAGCCATTGGCAGCTGGCATTGCAGTTAATGGACTGAACGATGCCTCAGAGGCATTTTTCTACCTGATTAACTCCAGGAAATTTAACACCTGTGTAAAAAGTATGACCCCCTCCCCCTCTCAATAATAATAATAAAAAAATTCTCAGCAGAACATTTTTCCAAGGCAGCATCCATATCACATCAAAACCAGCTTTCTCCAGCACCCAGGCAAGCAGCAGTGGCCCAAGAAAGACAAGTTCTTTGAAAATGTGAAGTTACCAGAGGCCTATTTTATAGGTAACAGTGATGTATTTAGAGGGGAAGAGTTGATGGATGTCTAACAGATTTATTTTTAATCATCATTCTATTCTCTCACCTTCAAAGTAACTAACAAATAGCAAACAGATGGTGTTAGCAGTCAAATACTCCAAATGAGGATGTTATCTCAGTGGCAGAGTTGTGGGACCCAAACAACTGAAATGAAGGTAGTGATTTTATCTGTCATCTTTTCCCTATGGTATAAATGCAGTAAAAACAGACTTAACCATGTCTTGCCCAGTGTCTACCATATTCCCAAATACAAAGAGCCATCGTAGCTTCTTGCCTGGCTTCCACTGACAAGAATCAAGCGCCTATTGCAACAAATGTACAAACCGCCATTTAAAAATTACATTAGAGAGAAAACTCCGCAGTTTGAACATTAAGGCTTTCTCTGGGTCCTCTGTTGGTCTGTTGGATCCACAAAGAACGATGTGCAGCTCAGAATACTTCAGGATAGTTTTTACTAGCACATTGTGGTATCTTGGGGTAGGGTTCATTTTATTTCATATTGTAAAACTGCACTCAGAGAGATCCCACTGAGACACCTGTTTTGAATTGTGCCATGTACTCACTCACCTTTAATACTGTCTTACCTCATGGGTAATCCTGTTTAAATCTATCAGGTGCTACCTAATATGAATAAAAATATCACTATTTGACTCAGCAACATAGGGGATTAGGCTAGTTGAATAAATTGGTTTGGCACCTGGCTACCAGTCAGCAGAAATGAAGCCCCCTAGAATGTAAAATGCTGTGTAATTTGCAGGACTACATTGATTAATAGTGAATAAATGCATAATAATACATATCTATAAAATCGTGTCGGTATTCCAGGGCAAAATTCTTTACCCCCTTAATGCTGTATTAGACACCTGGCTGCTAGTTCCTGCACAAAAAGACTATTTTTAAAGTAGTTAATTAGTATCTGGTTAACAATGTCTTACATCTGTCAAGTATAAGACATATTTCACCTGGTAGTTAAAATGTTCTATTTGGAAGCTGTTTTATACATAAATATACCATCCATATTACTCAAGGTATGTGCATAATGACAGTGTGCTGACAGATTTCAAAGCACTGAAGAACCAGTAGTCTTCAAGGTAAGGCAAACATGCCTGTGCTCTTCCTTTAATATCAGAAATAGGGAAGGGCACTGGTATGACCTATATTGAAACTGGCAAGCTGAAAAAAAGAGAAAAAAAAATCTATGAAATTATCAAGCAGCTACTCATTCCTCAGAGTTTACAGTAGAGAATACAGACTATGGCTGGATCTGAATTCAGCTGCTGGGTAAATGAGATTTTCAGCAATTGAATTGCAGAGCAGCAGGAGAAAAGAGGAATAAAAAAGAAAGAAAATTCAGACCTGAAAGATTTTATCTGTCCTGAGAGAAGCACTTTTTAAACAAATTGTAATCAGTTATAACTCTACACTGTATGACTCTGAGGACATATTCTCCAGCCAAGGCAAGTAATTCTTTGTGCACTCAGGAGGGGAGGAATATGCCCCCAAATATTTTATGACATCTTATGAAGAAATGGAGGGCAGTCTCATCTCTGTCATATTCCTTCCTGCCTGTGATGATTTTTTCAGTGGGCTCTGTGAAGACCTGCTGCAACTGGTTTGCCACCTTCTTGAATACAAATAATTTCCTGTAAATTGTGCCCCCTGCTTTTCAAAGAGATTTGGAAAGGATGTATATTTTTGTTTTAAAACATTATTATATTATGGCAATATTCCACCATATTCTTGCCAAGTTTCTTATTAGTATCAGCAGCATCCACCATGATCCAACTCTTCCCTCTGCTCAGCAAGCTGCCTTCTCAGTGGATGATGAAACTTGACATGGATAAAGAGTAAATCTTATTAGCGATGCCCACACGTGCTGTGCAAGGGCTTGTACGTGACCTATAGTGCTGAAGGAAGACATGCAATCTGATTACAAAAGGGGATTTTGTAAAGGGTTCATCTCTATGGTTGCTCAGTCAGCACAAGCAAAGCTTGCACATCTCTTTTTTTTTTTTTTTAATGGTTTGAGATAAGATCTGCTTCAGTCCATTCTGATTTCCACGCATAGCCCACAGGAATTTAGGAAAGCAGGGCTTTCCTTTTCCTACTTTTTCATGCTTTGTAATACTAAATATTTAGCATTGAGAAAGCACTTTACTGTTTCAAGTCACTGTCTAATTAAATATCACTGTAAGATACTAACTCCCCTGAAAAGGTAAAAGTTATTCAGGCATAGTACTGCACAATGATATCTGATATTTTGCACTTCTGTTCTAAAAATAGTGTACTGCTGTGATTTCTCACAACATGATAGCAGCAGAGAAATGCTGACTTTTTAACAGTAATGACATTAGGTAGTATTCTTCCTGATATTAGGGGCCTGATTCTTATTGAAGGGAGCACTACTGTAAGGCAACATAAAGAGTTTTTTAGGTGTTTGAATACTACCAGGTCGTTTCATACCCAGTTTGGCATCCTGTGCCATGTTCCCCAGTTGCCTAACCTACTTGCATGTTAGAATGTCCCTGAGCTCCAGCTGGAATCAAATGCAGAAGTTCTTATTGGAAGGAAGCCCGAGCATACTTCAGATGTGATTGCGGACCATGCCTAGAGCAGCCTATTCTAATGTCTCCTGAGAGTCCTTCAAGGTACGGCTCAGAACATGTGTGAAATAGTGTCATCAACAAATTGTAAAGACACAATGACAGGAAACGAAATATCATCTTTAACATTACATGGTCCTCTGTCACAGAATGGTTGAGATTGGAAGGGACCTCTGGAGACCATCTGGTCCAAACCTATGCTCAAGCAGGGCCACCTAGAGCTGATTGCCCAGGATCATGTCCAGATGGCTTTTGAATATCTCCAAGGTGGGAGACTCCACAACCTCTCTGGGTAACCTGTGCCAGTGCTCAGTCACCCACACAGTAAAAAAGCGTTTCCTGATATTCAGATGGAGCCTCCTGTGTTTCAGTTTGTGTCCATTGCCTCTGGTCCTATCAGTTAAAGGGGATGGAATAGCCTGCATTGAGCCAAGTAGGTTGAAGCTGATGCATGTATTTCATTCCTGTTTCCAACCAAAGTGTGTAGCCAGAACTATCCCTCACAAAATCTTTGGTTCATTTCAGGGAAAGAAAGATGCAACTGTTGCAGCTCATTGTGAAGTGTCCTCAGGTCTGTCAGCCAATCCTGGGTGCAGGGTGTGGCGTTTGAACATGTCTTTAAATCCAAAGCTGTAAAGTATTACCTTCAGTCAACTTGACAAGCATTTTTCTTCCAAAATTTAGCCTTGAAACGCACAAATCACAGCAGCAAGTTTTGCACAAGTTATAAAATTGGGCAGTAGCTAGGACCTGCTGCTTTTAACTCTCTTTTAACCTTTGCTGAGCTGCTGTTCTTTAAATGGCTGCTACAGCTAATTAATTGCCCTTCCAAGCATTATCTTCTATTATTATCTTCTGTTATTATTGTTATTATTATTGTTATTATTAAATTTTATTGTTTATTCTTGCTTGAATGGTGGGAGATAATAGCCATGTCATGGCGATGCAGCACTAACTCTGGGAACCAGCCTTGGTGATGTCATGGCTGTGTCACAGTGGACAGATTATTGGCAGTGGCCATGGAACAGAGGAGTCATTGACATGTTGGTCCAGGACGGTTATAAAAAGGGCTGCACCAGGCCAATCTGGTGAGTGAGGAGGTAGAAGTGAGCAAGGGCTGAGAAGGGAGGGCAGAGATGGAGGGACAGCAAGGGCTACCTGTGGTGGTGGCAGAACGGAGAGGGGAGGAAGTAAATCTCTTCCTTCTCCAGAAACCATGAAGGCATGTGACCAAACCACTGCACATTGCTGTCCTCTGCTTCCTTGGCCACTCAGCTGGAGAGCTGTCAACGTGCTACAGGATAGATAAGATAGCCCCGACCTCTAGATACGCACTGTGTCGTGGTTTCACGGGGAGCTGGAAGGTCCCCACAGGCCTGGGCAGAGGCAGCTGCGCCCCCTTTCTCCCAAGTTGTCCGAGGGCTGGGTCCCCCAGACAAGCTCCTGGCCCAAAACATCATGTTCTGAGTGAGATGTTGGGTGAAGGGCAGGTGTCTCCTGTCTGTGAGGGAGAGGTGGGATGGAGAGCCTTGGTGTGAGGCTGGGCGAGCCCTGGGGAGGGTGGCCGGAGCTGCCTGGGGCGATGGTGGCTGGTTATTCTGTTTGCTGATTGTCCTGTGTGTTACAGCCTCAGCGTTGGTCAAGGGACACAATGAGATCACGGTAACACTGCTGTCTCCTGCCTTTTGTGCCCCCAAGCTGGAGAGCTGTCAACGTGCTACAGGACAGATACGATAGCCCCGACCTCTAGATATGCACTGTGTCGTGGTCTCACGGGGAGCTGGAAGGTCCCCACAGGCCTGGGCAGAGGCAGCTGCGCCCCTTTCTCCCAAGTTGTCCGAGGGCTGGGTCCCCCCAGACAAGCTCCTGGCCCAAAACATCATGTTCTGAGTGAGATGTTGGGTGAAGGGCAGGTGTCTCCTGTCTGTGAGGGAGAGGTGGGATGGAGAGCCTTGGTGTGAGGCTGGGCGAGCCCTGGGGAGGGTGGCCGGAGCTGCCTGGGGCGATGGTGGCCGGTTATTCTGTTTGCTGATTGTCCTGTGTGTTACAGCCTCAGCGTTGGTCAAGGGACACAATGAGATGACGATAACGCTGCTGTCGTCTTCGTTCTCTGTTCCGAAGCTGGAGAGCTCTCAACGTGCTACAGAACGGATAAGATAGCCCCGACCTCTAGATACGCACTGTGTCGTGGTCTCACGGGGAGCTGGAAGGTCCCCACAGGCCTGGGCAGAGGCAGCTGCGCCCCCTTTCTCCCAAGTTGTCCGAGGGCTGGGTCCCCCCAGACAAGCTCCTGGCCCAAAACATCATGTTCTGAGTGAGATGTTGGGTGAAGGGCAGGTGTCTCCTGTCTGTGAGGGAGAGGTGGGATGGAGAGCCTTGGTGTGAGGCTGGGCGAGCCCTGGGGAGGGTGGCCGGAGCTGCCTGGGGCGATGGTGGCCGGTTATTCTGTTTGCTGATTGTCCTGTGTGTTACAGCCTCAGCGTTGGTCAAGGGACACAATGAGATCATGGTAACACTGCTGTCTTCTGCCTTTTGTGCCCCCAAGCTGGAGAGCTCTCAACGTGCTACAGGACAGATAAGATAGCCCCGACCTCTAGATACGCACTGTGTCGTGGTCTCACGGGGAGCTGGAAGGTCCCCACAGGCCTGGGCAGAGGCAGCTGCGCCCCCTTTCTCCCAAGTTGTCCGAGGGCTGGGTCCCCCCAGACAAGCTCCTGGCCCCAACATCATGTTCTGAGTGAGATGTTGGGTGAAGGGCAGGTGTCTCCTGTCTGTGAGGGAGAGGTGGGATGGAGAGCCTTGGTGTGAGGCTGGGCGAGCCCTGGGGAGGGTGGCCGGAGCTGCCTGGGGCGATGGTGGCTGGTTATTCTGTTTGCTGATTGTCCTGTGTGTTACAGCCTCAGCGTTGGTCAAGGGACACAATGAGATGACGATAACGCTGCTGTCGTCTTCGTTCTCTGTTCCGAAGCTGGAGAGCTCTCAACGTGCTACAGAACGGATAAGATAAGCCCCGACTCTAGATAGCACTGTGTCGTGGTCTCCACGGGGAGCTGGAAGGTCCACCAGGCATGGCGGAGGCAGCTGCGCCCCCTTTCTCCCAGTTGTCCGAGGGCTGGGTCCCCCAGACAAGCTCCTGGCCCAAAACATCATGTTCTGAGTGAGATGTTGGGTGAAGGGAGGTGTCTCCTGTCTGTGAGGGAGAGGTGGGATGGAGAGCCTTGGTGTGAGGCTGGGCGAGCCCTGGGGAGGGTGGCGGAGCTGCCTGGGGCGATGGTGGCCGGTTATTCTGTTTGCTGATTGTCCTGTGTGTTACAGCCTCAGCGTTGGTCAAGGG
>NW_026561569.1:0-27560 GCF_028858705.1 Grus americana
GGTTAGTAGGGCTGTGAATGGGGCCATGGGAGAGGTTTCAGGAATGCAACAGCATTCGGGGCTGGCAGATTTCGCCTGGCCACAGGGCCCAGACGTGTGCAGTTTTGATGGCCGGAGGTGGGCGATGGACAGCGAGGCCGTCTGTCACACGTCACAGTTTCTGGATGCCTAAAGCAGCATGCAGCTCCAGGATTAGTAGTGCTGTGAATGGGGCCATGGTAGAGGTTTCAGGAAAGACACAGCGTTCTGGGATTGGCAGGTTTCTCCTGGGAGCAGCACCCAGACATTTACAGTTCTGAAGCTTGAATCTCGAAAATTGCTAGAGAGCTGCTAAGACACACGTCGCACTTTTTGGATGACTAAAGGAGCGTGCAGCTCCAGGGTTAGGAGGGCTGTGAATGGGGCCATGGTAGAGGTTTCAGGAAAGACACAGCATTCGGGGCTGGGCCTTTCACCTGGGAGCAGGGCCTGGATGTTTGCAGTTTTGACGCTCGAAGCCCCAAATTGGCCATAGAGCTATTAATATTGCATGTCGCAGTTTATGGATATCTAAAGGAGCCTGCATCCCCAGGGTTAGTAGGGCTGTGAATGGGGCCATGGGAGAGGTTTCAGGAATGCAACAGCATTCGGGGCTGGCAGATTTCGCCTGGCCACAGGGCCCAGACGTGTGCAGTTTTGATGGCCGGAGGTGGGCGATGGACAGAGAGCTGCTAAGACACATGTCGAAGTTTCTGGATGCCTAAAGCAGCATGCAGCTCCAGGATTAGTAGGGCTGTGAATGGGGCCCATGGTAGGGGTTTCAGGAAAGACACAGCATTCGGGGCTGCCAGGTTTCTCCTGGGAGCAGGGCCCGGACATTTACAGTTTGAAGCTTGAATCTCAAAAATGGCTAGCGAGCTGCTAAGACACATGTCGGAGTTTTTGGATGCCTAAAGGAGCATGCAGCTCCAAGGTTAGGAGGGCTGTGAATGGGGCCATGGTAGAGATTTCAGGAAAGACACAGCATTCGGGGCTGGCAGGTTTCGCCTGGGCGCAGGACCAGGACGTTTACAGTTTTGAGGCTTGAATCTCGAAATGGCTTGAGAGCTGCTAAGACGCATGTCGCAGTTTTTGGATGCCTAAAGGAGCCGGCAGCCCCAGGGTTAGTAGGGCTGTGAATGGGGCCATGGTAGAGGTTTCAGGAAAGACACAGCATTCGGGGCTGGGCCTTTCACCTGGGAGCAGGGCCTGGACGTTTGCAGTTTTGAAGCTTGAATCCCCAAAATGGCTAGAGAGCTGCTAACATGCATGTCGTACTTTATGGATGCCTAAAGGATCCTGCAGCTCCAGGGTTGGTAGGGCTGTGAATGGGCCCATGGTAAAGGTTTCAGGAAAGCAACAGCATTCGGGGCTGGCAGGTGTCGCCTGGGAGCAGGCCCCGGACGTTTGCAGTTTTGATGGTCGCAGGCGGGCGATGGACAGCGATCTGCTAGGACGCATGTCGCACTTTTTGGATGCCTAAAGCAGCATGCAGCTCCAGATTTAGTAGTGCTGTGAATGGGGCCATGGGAGAGGTTTCAGGAAAGACACAGCATTCGGAGCTGGCAGGTGTCGCCTGGGCGCAGAGCCCGGACGTTTACAATTTTGATGGTCGCAGGCGGGCGATGGACAGTGATGTGCGTTGTCGCACGTCGTAGTTTTTGGATGCCTAAAGGAGCCGGCAGCTCCAGATTTAGTAGTGCTGTGAATGGGGCCATGGGAGGGGTTTCAGGAAAGACACAGCATTCGGGGCTGGCAGGTTTCGCCTGGGAGCAGGGCCCAGACGATTATAGTTCTGAAGCTTGAATCTCGAAAATGGCTAGAGAGCTGCTAAGATGCATGTCGCAGTGTTTGGATGCCTAAAGGAGCCTGCAGCTCCAGCGTTAGTAGGGCTGTGAATGGGGCCATGGTAGAGGTTTCAGGAAAGACACAGCATTCGGGGCTGGGAGGTTTCACCTGGGAGCAGGGCCCAGACCGTTACAGTTTTGAAGCTTGAATCTCGAAAAAGGCTAGAGAGCTGCTAAGATGCATGTCGCAGTTTTTAGATGCCTAAAGGAGCGTGCAGCTCCAGGGTTAGTAGGGGTGTGAATGGGGCCATGGTAGAGGTTTCAGGAAAGACACAGCATTCGGAGCTGGCAGGTTTCGCCTGGGAGCAGGGCCCGGACGTTAGCAGTTTTGAGGCTTGTGTCTCGAAAATGGCTTGAGAGCTGCTAAGACGCATGTCGCAGTGTTTGGATGCCTACAGGAGCGTGCAGCCCCAGGGTTAGTAGGGGTGTGAATGGGGCCATGGTAGAGGTTTCAGGAAAGACACAGCATTCGGAGATGGCAGGTTTCGCCTGGGAGCAGGGCCAGAACGTTTGCAGTTTAGAAGCTTGAATCTTGAAAATGGCTAGAGAGCTGCTAACATGCATGTCGTACTTTATGAATGCCTAAAGGAGCCTGCAGCTCCAGGGTTGGTTAGGGCTGTGAATGGGGCCATGGTAGAGGTTTCAGGAAAGCAACAGCATTCGGGGCTGGCAGGTTTCGCCTGGGCACAGGGCCCGGACGTTTGCAGTTTTGATGGCCGGAGGTGGGCGATGGACAGCGAGCCCCTCTGTCGCACGTCGCAGTTTATGGATGCCTAAAGGATCCGGCAGCTCCAGGGTTGGTTAGGGCTGTGAATGGGGCCATGGTAGAGGTTTCAGGAAAGACAAAGCATTCGGAGATGCCAGGTGTCGCCTGGGAGCAGGGCCTGGATGTTTGCAGTTTTGATGGTCGGAGGTGGGCGATGGACAGCGATCTGCTAAGACGCATGTCGCAGTTTTTGGATGCCTAAAGGAGCCTGCAGCTCCAGGATTAGTAGGGCTGTGAATGGGGCCATGGGAGAGATTTCAGGAAAGACACAGCATTCGGAGATGGCAGGTGTCGCCTGGGAGCAGCACCCAGACATTTACAGTTTTGATGGTCGCAGGCGGGCGATGGACAGAGAGCTGCTAAGACGCACGTCGCAGTTTTTTTGATGCCTAAAGGAGCCGGCAGCTCCAGGGTTAGTAGTGCTGTGAATGGGGCCATGGTAGAGGTTTCAGGAAAGACACAGCATTCGGAGATGGCAGGTGTCGCCTGGGAGCAGGGCCCGGACCTTTACAGTTCTGAAGCTTGAATCTTGAAAATGGCTAGAGAGCTGCTAAGACGCATGTCGCAGTTTATGGATGCCTAAAGGAGCGTGCAGCTCCAGGGTTGGTTAGGGCTGTGAATGGGGCCATGGTAGAGGTTTCAGGAATGCAACAGCATTCGGAGATGGTAGGTTTCGCCTGGGCACAGGGCCCGGACGTCTGCAGTTTTGATGGCCGGAGGTGGGCCATGGACAGCGAGCCCCTCTGTCGCACGTCGCAGTTTATGGATGCCTAAAGGATCCGGCAGCTCCAGGGTTAGTAGTGCTGTGAATGGGGCCATGGTAGAGGTTTCAGGAAAGACAAAGCATTCGGAGATGCCAGGTGTCGCCTGGGAGCAGGCCCCGGACGATTTCAATTTTGATGGTCGCAGGCGGGCGATGGACAGCGATCTGCTAAGACGCATGTCGCACTTTTTGGATGCCTAAACAATCCTGCAGCTCCAAGGTTAGTAGGGCTGTGAATGGGGCCATGGGAGAGATTTCAGGAAAGACACAGCATTCGGAGATGGCAGGTGTCGCCTGGGCGCAGAGCTCGGACGTTTTCAATTTTGATGGTCGCAGGCGGGCGATGGACAGTGATGTGCGTTGTCGCACGTCGTAGTTTTTGGATGCCTAAAGGAGCCGGCGGCTCCAGATTTAGTAGTGCTGTGAATGGGGCCATGGGAGAGGTTTCAGTAGACACAGCTTTCGGGGCTGGCAGGCTTCGCCTGGGTGCATGGCCCGGACCTTTACAGTTTTGAGGCTTGAATCTCGAAAATGGCTAGAGAGCTGCTAAGACGCATGTCGAAGTGTTTGGATGCCTAAAGGAGCCGGCAGTTAAGCGTTAGTAGGGCTGTGAATGGGGCCATGGTAGGGGTTTCAGGAAAGACACAGCATTCGGGGCTGGGAGGTTTCTCCTGGGAGCAGGGCCCAGACGATTATAGTTCTGAAGCTTGAATCTCAAAAATGGCTAGAGAGCTGCTAAGATGCATGTCGCACTTTTTGCATGCCTAAAGGAGCGTGCAGCTCCAGGGTTAGGAGGGCTGTGAATGGGGCCATGGTAGAGGTTTCAGGAAAGACACAGCATTCGGGGCTGGCCCTTTCACCTGGGAGCAGGGCCTGGATGTTTGCAGTTTTGACGCTCGAAGCCCCAAATTGGCCATAGAGCTATTAATATTGCATGTCGCAGTTTATGGATATCTAAAGGAGCCTGCATCCCCAGGGTTAGTAGGGCTGTGAATGGGGCCATGGTAGAGGTTTCAGCAAAGAATAAGCATTCGGGGCTGGCAGATTTCGCCTGGCCACAGGGCCCAGACGTGTGCAGTTTTGATGGCCGGAGGTGGGCGATGGACAGCGAGGCCGTCTGTCACACGTCGCAGTTTCTGGATGCCTAAAGCAGCATGCAGCTCCAGATTTAGTAGTGCTGTGAATGGGCCCAAGGTAGAGGTTTCAGGAAAGACACAGCGTTCTGGGATTGGCAGGTTTCTCCTGGGAGCAGCACCCAGACATTTACAGTTCTGAAGCTTGAATCTCGAAAATTGCTAGAGAGCTGCTAAGACACACGTCGCACTTTTTGGATGACTAAAGGAGCGTGCAGCTCCAGGTTTAGGAGGGCTGTGAATGGGGCCATGGTAGAGGTTTCAGGAAAGACACAGCATTCGGGGCTGGGCCTTTCACCTGGGAGCAGGGCCTGGATGTTTGCAGTTTTGACGCTCGAAGCCCCAAATTGGCCATAGAGCTATTAATATTGCATGTCGCAGTTTATGGATATCTAAAGGAGCCTGCATCCCCAGGGTTAGTAGGGCTGTGAATGGGGCCATGGGAGAGATTTCAGTAAAGACACAGCTTTCGGGGCTGGCAGGCTTCGCCTGGGAGCAGGGCCCAGACCGTTACAGTTTTGAAGCTTGAATCTGAAAAAGGCTTGAGAGCTGCTAAGACGCATGTCGAAGTGTTTGGATGCCTAAAGGAGCCGGCAGTTAAGCGTTAGTAGGGCTGTGAATGGGGCCATGGTAGAGGTTTCAGGAAAGACACAGCATTCGGGGCTGGCAGGTTTCACCTGGGAGCAGGGCCCAGACCGTTACAGTTTTGAAGCTTGAATCTGAAAAAGGCTTGAGAGCTGCTAAGACGCATGTCGCAGTGTTTGGATGCCTACAGGAGCGTGCAGCTCCAGGGTTAGTACAGCTGTGAATGGGGCCATGGTAGAGGTTTCAGGAAAGACAGAGCATTCGGGGCTGGCAGGTTTCACCTGGGAGCAGGGCCCGGACGTTAGCAGTTTTGAGGCTTGTGTCTCGAAAATGGCTTGAGAGCTGCTAAGACGCATGTCGCAGTGTTTGGATGCCTACAGGAGCGTGCAGCCCCAGGGTTAGTAGGGGTGTGAATGGGGCCATGGTAGAGGTTTCAGGAAAGACACAGCATTCGGAGATGGCAGGTTTCGCCTGGGAGCAGGGCCAGAACGTTTGCAGTTTAGAAGCTTGAATCTTGAAAATGGCTAGAGAGCTGCTAACATGCATGTCGTACTTTATGAATGCCTAAAGGAGCCTGCAGCTCCAGGGTTGGTTAGGGCTGTGAATGGGGCCATGGTAGAGGTTTCAGGAATGCAACAGCATTCGGAGATGGTAGGTTTCGCCTGGGCACAGGGCCTAGACGTCTGCAGTTTTGATGGCCGGAGGTGGGCGATGGACAGCGAGCCCCTCTGTCGCACGTCGCAGTTTATGGATGCCTAAAGGAGCCAGCAGCTCCAGGATTAGTAGTGCTGTGAATGGGCCCATGGTAAAGGTTTCAGGAAAGACAAAGCATTCAGAGATGCCAGGTGTCGCCTGGGAGCAGGCCCCGGACGATTTCAATTTTGATGGTCGCAGGCGGGCGATGGACAGCGATCTGCTAAGACGCATGTCGCACTTTTTGGATGCCTAAAGGATCCTGCAGCTCCAGGATTAGTAGGGCTGTGAATGGGGCCATGGGAGAGATTTCAGGAAACACACAGCATTCGGAGATGGCAGGTGTCGCCTGGGAGCAGCACCCAGACATTTACAGTTCTGAAGCTTGAATCTCGAAAATTGCTAGAGAGCTGCTAAGACACACGTCGCACTTTTTGGATGACTAAAGGAGCGTGCAGCTCCAGGGTTAGTAGGGCTGTGAATGGGGCCATGGTAGAGGTTCAGCAAAGAATAAGCATTCGGGGCTGGCAGGTTTCACCTGGGAGCAGGGCCCAGACCTTTACAGTTTTGAAGCTTGAATCTCGAAAAAGGCTTGAGAGCTGCTAAGACGCATGTCGCAGTGTTTGGATGCCTAAAGGAGCGTGCAGCTCCAGGGTTAGTACAGCTGTGAATGGGGCCATGGTAGAGGTTTCAGCAAAGAATAAGCATTCGGGGCTGGCAGATTTCACCTGGGAGCAGGGCCCGGACGTTTGCAGTTTAGAAGCTTGAATCTTGAAAATGGCTAGAGAGCTGCTAACATGCATGTCGTACTTTATGAATGCCTAAAGGAGCCTGCAGCTCCAGGGTTGGTTAGGGCTGTGAATGGGGCCATGGTAGAGGTTTCAGGAATGCAACAGCATTCGGAGATGGTAGGTTTCGCCTGGGCACAGGGCCTAGACGTCTGCAGTTTTGATGGCCGGAGGTGGGCGATGGACAGCGAGCCCCTCTGTCGCACGTCGCAGTTTATGGATGCCTAAAGGAGCCAGCAGCTCCAGGATTAGTAGTGCTGTGAATGGGCCCATGGTAAAGGTTTCAGGAAAGACAAAGCATTCGGAGATGCCAGGTGTCGCCTGGGAGCAGGCCCCGGACGATTTCAATTTTGATGGTCGCAGGCGGGCGATGGACAGCGATCTGCTAAGACGCATGTCGCACTTTTTGGATGCCTAAAGAATCCTGCAGCTCCCAGGTTAGTAGGGCTGTGAATGGGGCCATGGGAGAGATTTCAGGAAAGACACAGCATTCGGAGATGGCAGGTGTCGCCTGGGCGCAGAGCTCGGACGTTTTCAATTTTGATGGTCGCAGGCGGGCGATGGACAGTGATGTGCGTTGTCGCACGTCGTAGTTTTTGGATGCCTAAAGGAGCCGGCGGCTCCAGATTTAGTAGTGCTGTGAATGGGGCCATGGGAGAGGTTTCAGTAGACACAGCTTTCGGGGCTGGCAGGCTTCGCCTGGGTGCATGGCCCGGACCTTTACGGTTTTGAGGCTTGAATCTCGAAAATGGCTAGAGAGCTGCTAAGACGCATGTCGAAGTGTTTGGATGCCTAAAGGAGCCGGCAGTTAAGCGTTAGTAGGGCTGTGAATGGGGCCATGGTAGGGGTTTCAGGAAAGACACAGCATTCGGGGCTGGGAGGTTTCTCCTGGGAGCAGGGCCCAGACGATTATAGTTCTGAAGCTTGAATCTCAAAAATGGCTAGAGAGCTGCTAAGATGCATGTCGCACTTTTTGCATGCCTAAAGGAGCGTGCAGCTCCAGGGTTAGGAGGGCTGTGAATGGGGCCATGGTAGAGGTTTCAGGAAAGACACAGCATTCGGGGCTGGGCCTTTCACCTGGGAGCAGGGCCTGGATGTTTGCAGTTTTGACGCTCGAAGCCCCAAATTGGCCATAGAGCTATTAATATTGCATGTCGCAGTTTATGGATATCTAAAGGAGCCTGCATCCCCAGGGTTAGTAGGGCTGTGAATGGGGCCATGGTAGAGGTTTCAGCAAAGAATAAGCATTCGGGGCTGGCAGATTTCGCCTGGCCACAGGGCCCAGACGTGTGCAGTTTTGATGGCCGGAGGTGGGCGATGGACAGCGAGGCCGTCTGTCACACGTCGCAGTTTCTGGATGCCTAAAGCAGCATGCAGCTCCAGATTTAGTAGTGCTGTGAATGGGCCCAAGGTAGAGGTTTCAGGAAAGACACAGCGTTCTGGGATTGGCAGGTTTCTCCTGGGAGCAGCACCCAGACATTTACAGTTCTGAAGCTTGAATCTCGAAAATTGCTAGAGAGCTGCTAAGACACACGTCGCACTTTTTGGATGACTAAAGGAGCGTGCAGCTCCAGGTTTAGGAGGGCTGTGAATGGGGCCATGGTAGAGGTTTCAGGAAAGACACAGCATTCGGGGCTGGGCCTTTCACCTGGGAGCAGGGCCTGGATGTTTGCAGTTTTGACGCTCGAAGCCCCAAATTGGCCATAGAGCTATTAATATTGCATGTCGCAGTTTATGGATATCTAAAGGAGCCTGCATCCCCAGGGTTAGTAGGGCTGTGAATGGGGCCATGGGAGAGGTTTCAGTAAAGACACAGCTTTCGGGGCTGGCAGGCTTCGCCTGGGAGCAGGGCCCAGACCTTTACAGTTTTGAAGCTTGAATCTCGAAAAAGGCTTGAGAGCTGCTAAGACGCATGTCGAAGTGTTTGGATGCCTAAAGGAGCCGGCAGTTAAGCGTTAGTAGGGCTGTGAATGGGGCCATGGTAGGGGTTTCAGGAAAGACACAGCATTCGGGGCTGGCAGGTTTCACCTGGGAGCAGGGCCCAGACAGTTACAGTTTTGAAGCTTGAATCTGAAAAAGGCTTGAGAGCTGCTAAGACGCATGTCGCAGTGTTTGGATGCCTACAGGAGCGTGCAGCTCCAGGGTTAGTACAGCTGTGAATGGGGCCATGGTAGAGGTTTCAGGAAAGACAGAGCATTCGGGGCTGGCAGGTTTCACCTGGGAGCAGGGCCCGGACGTTAGCAGTTTTGAGGCTTGTGTCTCGAAAATGGCTTGAGAGCTGCTAAGACGCATGTCGCAGTGTTTGGATGCCTACAGGAGCGTGCAGCCCCAGGGTTAGTAGGGGTGTGAATGGGGCCATGGTAGAGGTTTCAGGAAAGACACAGCATTCGGAGATGGCAGGTTTCGCCTGGGAGCAGGGCCAGAACGTTTGCAGTTTAGAAGCTTGAATCTTGAAAATGGCTAGAGAGCTGCTAACATGCATGTCGTACTTTATGAATGCCTAAAGGAGCCTGCAGCTCCAGGGTTGGTTAGGGCTGTGAATGGGGCCATGGTAGAGGTTTCAGGAATGCAACAGCATTCGGAGATGGTAGGTTTCGCCTGGGCACAGGGCCTAGACGTCTGCAGTTTTGATGGCCGGAGGTGGGCGATGGACAGCGAGCCCCTCTGTCGCACGTCGCAGTTTATGGATGCCTAAAGGAGCCAGCAGCTCCAGGATTAGTAGTGCTGTGAATGGGCCCATGGTAAAGGTTTCAGGAAAGACAAAGCATTCGGAGATGCCAGGTGTCGCCTGGGAGCAGGCCCCGGACGATTTCAATTTTGATGGTCGCAGGCGGGCGATGGACAGCGATCTGCTAAGACGCATGTCGCACTTTTTGGATGCCTAAAGAATCCTGCAGCTCCAAGGTTAGTAGGGCTGTGAATGGGGCCATGGGAGAGATTTCAGGAAAGACACAGCATTCGGAGATGGCAGGTGTCGCCTGGGCGCAGAGCTCGGACGTTTTCAATTTTGATGGTCGCAGGCGGGCGATGGACAGTGATGTGCGTTGTCGCACGTCGTAGTTTTTGGATGCCTAAAGGAGCCGGCGGCTCCAGATTTAGTAGTGCTGTGAATGGGGCCATGGGAGAGGTTTCAGTAGACACAGCTTTCGGGGCTGGCAGGCTTCGCCTGGGTGCATGGCCCGGACCTTTACGGTTTTGAGGCTTGAATCTCGAAAATGGCTAGAGAGCTGCTAAGACGCATGTCGAAGTGTTTGGATGCCTAAAGGAGCCGGCAGTTAAGCGTTAGTAGGGCTGTGAATGGGGCCATGGTAGGGGTTTCAGGAAAGACACAGCATTCGGGGCTGGGAGGTTTCTCCTGGGAGCAGGGCCCAGACGATTATAGTTCTGAAGCTTGAATCTCAAAAATGGCTAGAGAGCTGCTAAGATGCATGTCGCACTTTTTGCATGCCTAAAGGAGCGTGCAGCTCCAGGGTTAGGAGGGCTGTGAATGGGGCCATGGTAGAGGTTTCAGGAAAGACACAGCATTCGGGGCTGGCCCTTTCACCTGGGAGCAGGGCCTGGATGTTTGCAGTTTTGACGCTCGAAGCCCCAAATTGGCCATAGAGCTATTAATATTGCATGTCGCAGTTTATGGATATCTAAAGGAGCCTGCATCCCCAGGGTTAGTAGGGCTGTGAATGGGGCCATGGTAGAGGTTTCAGCAAAGAATAAGCATTCGGGGCTGGCAGATTTCGCCTGGCCACAGGGCCCAGACGTGTGCAGTTTTGATGGCCGGAGGTGGGCGATGGACAGCGAGGCCGTCTGTCACACGTCGCAGTTTCTGGATGCCTAAAGCAGCATGCAGCTCCAGATTTAGTAGTGCTGTGAATGGGCCCAAGGTAGAGGTTTCAGGAAAGACACAGCGTTCTGGGATTGGCAGGTTTCTCCTGGGAGCAGCACCCAGACATTTACAGTTCTGAAGCTTGAATCTCGAAAATTGCTAGAGAGCTGCTAAGACACACGTCGCACTTTTTGGATGACTAAAGGAGCGTGCAGCTCCAGGTTTAGGAGGGCTGTGAATGGGGCCATGGTAGAGGTTTCAGGAAAGACACAGCATTCGGGGCTGGGCCTTTCACCTGGGAGCAGGGCCTGGATGTTTGCAGTTTTGACGCTCGAAGCCCCAAATTGGCCATAGAGCTATTAATATTGCATGTCGCAGTTTATGGATATCTAAAGGAGCCTGCATCCCCAGGGTTAGTAGGGCTGTGAATGGGGCCATGGGAGAGGTTTCAGTAAAGACACAGCTTTCGGGGCTGGCAGGCTTCGCCTGGGAGCAGGGCCCAGACCGTTACAGTTTTGAAGCTTGAATCTGAAAAAGGCTTGAGAGCTGCTAAGACGCATGTCGAAGTGTTTGGATGCCTAAAGGAGCCGGCAGTTAAGCGTTAGTAGGGCTGTGAATGGGGCCATGGTAGAGGTTTCAGGAAAGACACAGCATTCGGGGCTGGCAGGTTTCACCTGGGAGCAGGGCCCAGACCGTTACAGTTTTGAAGCTTGAATCTGAAAAAGGCTTGAGAGCTGCTAAGACGCATGTCGCAGTGTTTGGATGCCTACAGGAGCGTGCAGCTCCAGGGTTAGTACAGCTGTGAATGGGGCCATGGTAGAGGTTTCAGGAAAGACAGAGCATTCGGGGCTGGCAGGTTTCACCTGGGAGCAGGGCCCGGACGTTAGCAGTTTTGAGGCTTGTGTCTCGAAAATGGCTTGAGAGCTGCTAAGACGCATGTCGCAGTGTTTGGATGCCTACAGGAGCGTGCAGCTCCAGGGTTAGTACAGCTGTGAATGGGGCCATGGTAGAGGTTTCAGCAAAGAATAAGCATTCGGGGCTGGCAGATTTCACCTGGGAGCAGGGCCAGAACGTTTGCAGTTTAGAAGCTTGAATCTTGAAAATGGCTAGAGAGCTGCTAACATGCATGTCGTACTTTATGAATGCCTAAAGGAGCCTGCAGCTCCAGGGTTGGTTAGGGCTGTGAATGGGGCCATGGTAGAGGTTTCAGGAATGCAACAGCATTCGGAGATGGCAGGTTTCGCCTGGGCACAGGGCCTAGACGTCTGCAGTTTTGATGGCCGGAGGTGGGCGATGGACAGCGAGCCCCTCTGTCGCACGTCGCAGTTTATGGATGCCTAAAGGAGCCAGCAGCTCCAGGATTAGTAGTGCTGTGAATGGGCCCATGGTAAAGGTTTCAGGAAAGACAAAGCATTCGGAGATGCCAGGTGTCGCCTGGGAGCAGGCCCCGGACGATTTCAATTTTGATGGTCGCAGGCGGGCGATGGACAGTGATGTGCGTTGTCGCACGTCGTAGTTTTTGGATGCCTAAAGGAGCCGGCGGCTCCAGATTTAGTAGTGCTGTGAATGGGGCCATGGGAGAGGTTTCAGTAAAGACACAGCTTTCGGGGCTGGCAGGCTTCGCCTGGGTGCATGGCCCGGACCTTTACGGTTTTGAGGCTTGAATCTCGAAAATGGCTAGAGAGCTGCTAAGACGCATGTCGAAGTGTTTGGATGCCTAAAGGAGCCGGCAGTTAAGCGTTAGTAGGGCTGTGAATGGGGCCATGGTAGGGGTTTCAGGAAAGACACAGCATTCGGGGCTGGGAGGTTTCTCCTGGGAGCAGGGCCCAGACGATTATAGTTCTGAAGCTTGAATCTCGAAAATGGCTAGAGAGCTGCTAAGATGCATGTCGCACTTTTTGCATGCCTAAAGGAGCGTGCAGCTCCAGGGTTAGGAGGGCTGTGAATGGGGCCATGGTAGAGGTTTCAGGAAAGACACAGCATTCGGGGCTGGGCCTTTCACCTGGGAGCAGGGCCCGGACGTTAGCAGTTTTGAGGCTTGTGTCTCGAAAATGGCTTGAGAGCTGCTAAGACGCATGTCGCAGTGTTTGGATGCCTACAGGAGCGTGCAGCTCCAGGGTTAGTACAGCTGTGAATGGGGCCATGGTAGAGGTTTCAGCAAAGAATAAGCATTCGGGGCTGGCAGATTTCACCTGGGAGCAGGGCCCGGACGTTTGCAGTTTAGAAGCTTGAATCTTGAAAATGGCTAGAGAGCTGCTAACATGCATGTCGCACTTTATGAATGCCTAAAGGAGCCTGCAGCTCCAGGGTTGGTTAGGGCTGTGAATGGGGCCATGGTAGAGGTTTCAGGAATGCAACAGCATTCGGAGATGGTAGGTTTCGCCTGGGCACAGGGCCTAGACGTCTGCAGTTTTGATGGCCGGAGGTGGGCGATGGACAGCGAGCCCCTCTGTCGCACGTCGCAGTTTATGGATGCCTAAAGGAGCCAGCAGCTCCAGGATTAGTAGTGCTGTGAATGGGCCCATGGTAAAGGTTTCAGGAAAGACAAAGCATTCGGAGATGCCAGGTGTCGCCTGGGAGCAGGCCCCGGACGATTTCAATTTTGATGGTCGCAGACGGGCGATGGACAGCGATCTGCTAAGACGCATGTCGCACTTTTTGGATGCCTAAAGGATCCTGCAGCTCCAGGATTAGTAGGGATGTGAATGGGGCCATGGGAGAGATTTCAGGAAAGACACAGCATTCGGAGATGGCAGGTGTCGCCTGGGAGCAGCACCCAGACATTTACAGTTCTGAAGCTTGAATCTCGAAAATTGCTAGAGAGCTGCTAAGACACATGTCGCACTTTTTGGATGACTAAAGGAGCGTGCAGCTCCAGGGTTAGTAGGGCTGTGAATGGGGCCATGGTAGAGGTTTCAGCAAAGAATAAGCATTCGGGGCTGGCAGGTTTCACCTGGGAGCAGGGCCCAGACCTTTACAGTTTTGAAGCTTGAATCTCGAAAAAGGCTTGAGAGCTGCTAAGACGCATGTCGCAGTGTTTGGATGCCTACAGGAGCGTGCAGCTCCAGGGTTAGTACAGCTGTGAATGGGGCCATGGTAGAGGTTTCAGCAAAGAATAAGCATTCGGGGCTGGCAGATTTCACCTGGGAGCAGGGCCCGGACGTTTGCAGTTTAGAAGCTTGAATCTTGAAAATGGCTAGAGAGCTGCTAACATGCATGTCGTACTTTATGAATGCCTAAAGGAGCCTGCAGCTCCAGGGTTGGTTAGGGCTGTGAATGGGGCCATGGTAGAGGTTTCAGGAATGCAACAGCATTCGGAGATGGTAGGTTTCGCCTGGGCACAGGGCCTAGACGTCTGCAGTTTTGATGGCCGGAGGTGGGCGATGGACAGCGAGCCCCTCTGTCGCACGTCGCAGTTTATGGATGCCTAAAGGAGCCAGCAGCTCCAGGATTAGTAGTGCTGTGAATGGGCCCATGGTAAAGGTTTCAGGAAAGACAAAGCATTCGGAGATGCCAGGTGTCGCCTGGGAGCAGGCCCCGGACGATTTCAATTTTGATGGTCGCAGGCGGGCGATGGACAGCGATCTGCTAAGACGCATGTCGCGCTTTTTGGATGCCTAAAGAATCCTGCAGCTCCAAGGTTAGTAGGGCTGTGAATGGGGCCATGGGAGAGATTTCAGGAAAGACACAGCATTCGGAGATGGCAGGTGTCGCCTGGGCGCAGAGCTCGGACGTTTTCAATTTTGATGGTCGCAGGCGGGCGATGGACAGTGATGTGCGTTGTCGCACGTCGTAGTTTTTGGATGCCTAAAGGAGCCGGCGGCTCCAGATTTAGTAGTGCTGTGAATGGGGCCATGGGAGAGGTTTCAGTAAAGACACAGCTTTCGGGGCTGGCAGGCTTCGCCTGGGTGCATGGCCCGGACCTTTACGGTTTTGAGGCTTGAATCTCGAAAATGGCTAGAGAGCTGCTAAGACGCATGTCGAAGTGTTTGGATGCCTAAAGGAGCCGGCAGTTAAGCGTTAGTAGGGCTGTGAATGGGGCCATGGTAGGGGTTTCAGGAAAGACACAGCATTCGGGGCTGGGAGGTTTCTCCTGGGAGCAGGGCCCAGACGATTATAGTTCTGAAGCTTGAATCTCGAAAATGGCTAGAGAGCTGCTAAGATGCATGTCGCACTTTTTGCATGCCTAAAGGAGCGTGCAGCTCCAGGGTTAGGAGGGCTGTGAATGGGGCCATGGTAGAGGTTTCAGGAAAGACACAGCATTCGGTGCTGGCAGGTTTCACCTTGGAGCAGGGCCCAGACCTTTACAGTTTTGAAGCTTGAATCTCGAAAAAGGCTTAAGAGCTGCTAAGACGCATGTCGCAGTGTTTGGATGCCTACAGGAGCGTGCAGCTCCAGGGTTAGGAGGGCTGTGAATGGGGCCATGGTAGAGGTTTCAGCAAAGAATAAGCATTCGGGGTGGCAGATTTCACCTGGGAGCAGGGCCCGGACGTTTGCAGTTTTGAGGCTTGTGTCTCGAAAATGGCTTGAGAGCTGCTAAGACGCATGTCGCAGTGTTTGGATGCCTACAGGAGCGTGCAGCCCCAGGGTTAGTAGGGGTGTGAATGGGGCCATGGTAGAGGTTTCAGGAAAGACACAGCATTCGGAGATGGTAGGTTTCGCCTGGGAGCAGGGCCAGAACGTTTGCAGTTTAGAAGCTTGAATCTTGAAAATGGCTAGAGAGCTGCTAACATGCATGTCGTACTTTATGAATGCCTAAAGGAGCCTGCAGCTCCAGGGTTGGTTAGGGCTGTGAATGGGGCCATGGTAGAGGTTTCAGGAAAGACACTGCATTTGGGGCTGGCAGGTTTCGCCTGGGAGCAGGCCCCGGAGATTTGCAGTTTTGACAGCCGGAGGCGGGCGATGGACAGCGAGCCGCTTCTTTGCACATTCTAGTTTTTGGATGCCTAAAGGAGCCTGCAGCTCCAGGGTTGGTTAGGGCTGTGAATGGGGCCATGGTAGAGGTTTCAGGAATGCAACAGCATTCGGAGATGGTAGGTTTCGCCTGGACACAGGGCCTAGACGTCTGCAGTTTTGATGGCCGGAGGTGGGCGATGGACAGCGAGCCCCTCTGTCGCATGTCGCAGTTTAATGGATGCCTAAAGGAGCCAGCAGCTCCAGGATTAGTAGGGCTGTGAATGGGCCCATGGTAGAGGTTTCAGGAAAGACACAGCATTCGGAGATGGCAGGTGTCGCCTGGGAGCAGGCCCCGGACGATTTCAATTTTGATGGTCGCAGGCGGGCGATGGACAGCGATCTGCTTCGTCGCACGTCGCACTTTTTGGATGCCTAAAGAATCCTGCAGCTCCAAGGTTAGTAGGGCTGTGAATGGGGCCATGGGAGAGATTTCAGGAAAGACACAGCATTCGGAGATGGCAGATTTCGCCTGGCCACAGGGCCCAGACGTGTGCAGTTTTGATGGCCGGAGGTGGGCGATGGACAGCGAGGCCGTCTGTCACACGTCGCAGTTTCTGGATGCCTAAAGCAGCATGCAGCTCCAGATTTAGTAGTGCTGTGAATGGGCCCATGGTAGAGGTTTCAGGAAAGACACAGCGTTCTGGGATTGGCAGGTTTCTCCTGGGAGCAGCACCCAGACATTTACAGTTCTGAAGCTTGAATCTCGAAAATTGCTAGAGAGCTGCTAAGACACACGTCGCACTTTTTGGATGACTAAAGGAGCGTGCAGCTCCAGGGTTAGGAGGGCTGTGAATGGGGCCATGGTAGAGGTTTCAGGAAAGACACAGCATTCGGGGCTGGGCCTTTCACCTGGGAGCAGGGCCTGGATGTTTGCAGTTTTGACGCTCGAAGCCCCAAATTGGCCATAGAGCTATTAATATTGCATGTCGCAGTTTATGGATATCTAAAGGAGCCTGCATCCCCAGGGTTAGTAGGGCTGTGAATGGGGCCATGGGAGAGGTTTCAGTAAAGACACAGCTTTCGGGGCTGGCAGGCTTCGCCTGGGTGCATGGCCCGGACCTTTACAGTTTTGAGGCTTGAATCTCGAAAATGGCTAGAGAGCTGCTAAGACGCATGTCGAAGTGTTTGGATGCCTAAAGGAGCCGGCAGTTAAGCGTTAGTAGGGCTGTGAATGGGGCCATGGTAGGGGTTTCAGGAAAGACACAGCATTCGGGGCTGGGAGGTTTCTCCTGGGAGCAGGGCCCAGACGATTATAGTTCTGAAGCTTGAATCTCGAAAATGGCTAGAGAGCTGCTAAGATGCATGTCGCACTTTTTGCATGCCTAAAGGAGCGTGCAGCTCCAGGGTTAGTAGGGCTGTGAATGGGGCCATGGTAGAGGTTTCAGGAAAGACACAGCATTCGGGGCTGGCAGGTTTCACCTGGGAGCAGGGCCCAGACCTTTACAGTTTTGAAGCTTGAATCTCGAAAAAGGCTTGAGAGCTGCTAAGACGCATGTCGCAGTGTTTGGATGCCTACAGGAGCGTGCAGCCCCAGGGTTAGTAGGGGTGTGAATGGGGCCATGGTAGAGGTTTCAGGAAAGACACAGCATTCGGAGATGGCAGGTTTCGCCTGGGAGCAGGGCCAGAACGTTTGCAGTTTAGAAGCTTGAATCTTGAAAATGGCTAGAGAGCTGCTAACATGCATGTCGTACTTTATGAATGCCTAAAGGAGCGTGCAGCTCCAGGGTTGGTTAGGGCTGTGAATGGGGCCATGGTAGAGGTTTCAGGAAAGACAAAGCATTCGGAGATGCCAGGTGTCGCCTGGGAGCAGGCCCCGGACGATTTCAATTTTGATGGTCGCAGGCGGGCGATGGACAGCGATCTGCTAGGACGCATGTCGCACTTTTTGGATGCCTAAAGAATCCTGCAGCTCCAAGGTTAGTAGGGCTGTGAATGGGGCCATGGGAGAGATTTCAGGAAAGACACAGCATTCGGAGATGGCAGGTGTCGCCTGGGCGCAGAGCTCGGACGTTTTCAATTTTGATGGTCGCAGGCAGGCGATGGACAGTGATGTGCGTTGTCGCACGTCGTAGTTTTTGGATGCCTAAAGGAGCCGGCGGCTCCAGATTTAGTAGTGCTGTGAATGGGGCCATGGGAGAGGTTTCAGTAGACACAGCTTTCGGGGCTGGCAGGCTTCGCCTGGGTGCATGGCCCGGACCTTTACGGTTTTGAGGCTTGAATCTCGAAAATGGCTAGAGAGCTGCTAAGACGCATGTCGAAGTGTTTGGATGCCTAAAGGAGCCGGCAGTTAAGCGTTAGTAGGGCTGTGAATGGGGCCATGGTAGGGGTTTCAGGAAAGACACAGCATTCGGGGCTGGGAGGTTTCTCCTGGGAGCAGGGCCCAGACGATTATAGTTCTGAAGCTTGAATCTCGAAAATGGCTAGAGAGCTGCTAAGATGCATGTCGCACTTTTTGCATGCCTAAAGGAGCGTGCAGCTCCAGGGTTAGGAGGGCTGTGAATGGGGCCATGGTAGAGGTTTCAGGAAAGAATAAGCACTCGGGGCTGGCAGGTTTCGCCTGGGAGCGGAGCTCGGACGTTTTCATTTTTGAGGCTTGTGTCTCGAAAATGGCTTGAGAGCTGCTAAGACGCATGTCGCAGTGTTTGGATGCCTACAGGAGCGTGCAGCCCCAGGGTTAGTAGGGGTGTGAATGGGGCCATGGTAGAGGTTTCAGGAAAGACACAGCATTCGGAGATGGTAGGTTTCGCCTGGGAGCAGGGCCAGAACGTTTGCAGTTTAGAAGCTTGAATCTTGAAAATGGCTAGAGAGCTGCTAACATGCATGTCGTACTTTATGAATGCCTAAAGGAGCCTGCAGCTCCAGGGTTGGTTAGGGCTGTGAATGGGGCCATGGTAGAGGTTTCAGCAAAGACCTGGCATTTGGGGCTGGCAGGTTTCGCCTGGGAGCAGGCCCCGGAGATTTGCAGTTTTGACAGCCGGAGGCGGGCGATGGACAGCGAGCCGCTTCTTTGCACATTCTAGTTTTTGGATGCCTAAAGGAGCCTGCAGCTCCAGGGTTGGTTAGGGCTGTGAATGGGGCCATGGTAGAGGTTTCAGGAATGCAACAGCATTCGGAGATGGTAGGTTTCGCCTGGACACAGGGCCTAGACGTCTGCAGTTTTGATGGCCGGAGGTGGGCGATGGACAGCGAGCCCCTCTGTCGCACGTCGCAGTTTATGGATGCCTAAAGGATCCGGCAGCTCCAGGGTTAGTAGTGCTGTGAATGGGGCCATGGTAGAGGTTTCAGGAAAGACACAGCATTCGGAGATGGCAGGTGTCGCCTGGGAGCAGGCCCCGGACGATTTCAATTTTGATGGTCGCAGGCGGGCGATGGACAGCGATCTGCTAAGACGCATGTCGCACTTTTTGGATGCCTAAAGAATCCTGCAGCTCCAAGGTTAGTAGGGCTGTGAATGGGGCCATGGGAGAGATTTCAGGAAAGACACAGCATTCGGAGATGGCAGATTTCGCCTGGCCACAGGGCCCAGACGTGTGCAGTTTTGATGGCCGGAGGTGGGCGATGGACAGCGAGGCCGTCTGTCACACGTCGCAGTTTCTGGATGCCTAAAGCAGCATGCAGCTCCAGATTTAGTAGTGCTGTGAATGGGCCCATGGTAGAGGTTTCAGGAAAGACACAGCGTTCTGGGATTGGCAGGTTTCTCCTGGGAGCAGCACCCAGACATTTACAGTTCTGAAGCTTGAATCTCGAAAATTGCTAGAGAGCTGCTAAGACACACGTCGCACTTTTTGGATGACTAAAGGAGCGTGCAGCTCCAGGGTTAGGAGGGCTGTGAATGGGGCCATGGTAGAGGTTTCAGGAAAGACACAGCATTCGGGGCTGGGCCTTTCACCTGGGAGCAGGGCCTGGATGTTTGCAGTTTTGACGCTCGAAGCCCCAAATTGGCCATAGAGCTATTAATATTGCATGTCGCAGTTTATGGATATCTAAAGGAACCTGCATCCCCAGGGTTAGTAGGGCTGTGAATGGGGCCATGGGAGAGGTTTCAGTAAAGACACAGCTTTCGGGGCTGGCAGGCTTCGCCTGGGTGCATGGCCCGGACCTTTACAGTTTTGAGGCTTGAATCTCGAAAATGGCTAGAGAGCTGCTAAGACGCATGTCGAAGTGTTTGGATGCCTAAAGGAGCCGGCAGTTAAGCGTTAGTAGGGCTGTGAATGGGGCCATGGTAGGGGTTTCAGGAAAGACACAGCATTCGGGGCTGGGAGGTTTCTCCTGGGAGCAGGGCCCAGACGATTATAGTTCTGAAGCTTGAATCTCAAAAATGGCTAGAGAGCTGCTAAGATGCATGTCGCACTTTTTGCATGCCTAAAGGAGCGTGCAGCTCCAGGGTTAGTAGGGCTGTGAATGGGGCCATGGTAGAGGTTTCAGGAAAGACACAGCATTCGGGGCTGGCAGGTTTCACCTGGGAGCAGGGCCCAGACCTTTACAGTTTTGAAGCTTGAATCTCGAAAAAGGCTTGAGAGCTGCTAAGACGCATGTCGCAGTGTTTGGATGCCTACAGGAGCGTGCAGCCCCAGGGTTAGTAGGGGTGTGAATGGGGCCATGGTAGAGGTTTCAGGAAAGACACAGCATTCGGAGATGGCAGGTTTCGCCTGGGAGCAGGGCCAGAACGTTTGCAGTTTAGAAGCTTGAATCTTGAAAATGGCTAGAGAGCTGCTAACATGCATGTCGTACTTTATGAATGCCTAAAGGAGCCTGCAGCTCCAGGGTTGGTTAGGGCTGTGAATGGGCCCATGGTAAAGGTTTCAGGAAAGACAAAGCATTCGGAGATGCCAGGTGTCGCCTGGGAGCAGGCCCCGGACGATTTCAATTTTGATGGTCGCAGGCGGGCGATGGACAGCGATCTGCTAGGACGCATGTCGCACTTTTTGGATGCCTAAAGAATCCTGCAGCTCCAAGGTTAGTAGGGCTGTGAATGGGGCCATGGGAGAGATTTCAGGAAAGACACAGCATTCGGAGATGGCAGGTGTCGCCTGGGCGCAGAGCTCGGACGTTTTCAATTTTGATGGTCGCAGGCAGGCGATGGACAGTGATGTGCGTTGTCGCACGTCGTAGTTTTTGGATGCCTAAAGGAGCCGGCGGCTCCAGATTTAGTAGTGCTGTGAATGGGGCCATGGGAGAGGTTTCAGTAGACACAGCTTTCGGGGCTGGCAGGCTTCGCCTGGGTGCATGGCCCGGACCTTTACGGTTTTGAGGCTTGAATCTCGAAAATGGCTAGAGAGCTGCTAAGACGCATGTCGAAGTGTTTGGATGCCTAAAGGAGCCGGCAGTTAAGCGTTAGTAGGGCTGTGAATGGGGCCATGGTAGGGGTTTCAGGAAAGACACAGCATTCGGGGCTGGGAGGTTTCTCCTGGGAGCAGGGCCCAGACGATTATAGTTCTGAAGCTTGAATCTCAAAAATGGCTAGAGAGCTGCTAAGATGCATGTCGCACTTTTTGCATGCCTAAAGGAGCGTGCAGCTCCAGGGTTAGGAGGGCTGTGAATGGGGCCATGGTAGAGGTTTCAGGAAAGAATAAGCATTCGGGGCTGGCAGATTTCACCTGGGAGCAGGGCTCGGACGTTTGCAGTTTTGAGGCTTGTGTCTCGAAAATGGCTTGAGAGCTGCTAAGACGCATGTCGCAGTGTTTGGATGCCTACAGGAGCGTGCAGCCCCAGGGTTAGTAGGGGTGTGAATGGGGCCATGGTAGAGGTTTCAGGAAAGACACAGCATTCGGAGATGGTAGGTTTCGCCTGGGAGCAGGGCCAGAACGTTTGCAGTTTAGAAGCTTGAATCTTGAAAATGGCTAGAGAGCTGCTAACATGCATGTCGTACTTTATGAATGCCTAAAGGAGCCTGCAGCTCCAGGGTTGGTTAGGGCTGTGAATGGGGCCATGGTAGAGGTTTCAGCAAAGACCTAGCATTTGGGGCTGGCAGGTTTCGCCTGGGAGCAGGCCCCGGAGATTTGCAGTTTTGACAGCCGGAGGCGGGCGATGGACAGCGAGCCGCTTCTTTGCACATTCTAGTTTTTGGATGCCTAAAGGAGCCTGCAGCTCCAGGGTTGGTTAGGGCTGTGAATGGGGCCATGGTAGAGGTTTCAGGAATGCAACAGCATTCGGAGATGGCAGGTTTCGCCTGGGCACAGGGCCTAGACGTCTGCAGTTTTGATGGCCGGAGGTGGGCGATGGACAGCGAGCCCCTCTGTCGCACGTCGCAGTTTATGGATGCCTAAAGGAGCCAGCAGCTCCAGGATTAGTAGGCTGTGAATGGGGCCATGGGAGAGATTTCAGGAAAGACACAGCATTCGGAGATGGCAGGTGTCGCCTGGGCGCAGAGCTCGGACGTTTTCAATTTTGATGGTCGCAGGCGGGCGATGGACAGTGATGTGCGTTGTCGCACGTCGTAGTTTTTGGATGCCTAAAGGAGCCGGCAGCTCCAGATTTAGTAGTGCTGTGAATGGGGCCATGGGAGAGGTTTCAGTAAAGACACAGCTTTCGGGGCTGGCAGGCTTCGCCTGGGTGCATGGCCCGGACCTTTACAGTTTTGAGGCTTGAATCTCGAAAATGGCTAGAGAGCTGCTAAGACGCATGTCGCAGTGTTTGGATGCCTAAAGGAGCCTGCAGCTCCAGGGTTGGTTAGGGCTGTGAATGGGGCCATGGTAGAGGTTTCAGGAATGCAACAGCATTCGGAGATGGTAGGTTTCGCCTGGGCACAGGGCCTAGACGTCTGCAGTTTTGATGGCCGGAGGTGGGCGATGGACAGCGAGCCCCTCTGTCGCACGTCGCAGTTTATGGATGCCTAAAGGAGCCAGCAGCTCCAGGATTAGTAGTGCTGTGAATGGGCCCATGGTAAAGGTTTCAGGAAAGACAAAGCATTCGGAGATGCCAGGTGTCGCCTGGGAGCAGGCCCCGGACGATTTCAATTTTGATGGTCGCAGGCGGGCGATGGACAGCGATCTGCTAAGACGCATGTCGCACTTTTTTGGATGCCTAAACAATCCTGCAGCTCCAAGGTTAGTAGGGCTGTGAATGGGGCCATGGGAGAGATTTCAGGAAAGACACAGCATTCGGAGATGGCAGGTGTCGCCTGGGCGCAGAGCTCGGACGTTTTCAATTTTGATGGTCGCAGGCGGGCGATGGACAGTGATGTGCGTTGTCGCACGTCGTAGTTTTTGGATGCCTAAAGGAGCCGGCGGCTCCAGATTTAGTAGTGCTGTGAATGGGGCCATGGGAGAGGTTTCAGTAGACACAGCTTTCGGGGCTGGCAGGCTTCGCCTGGGTGCATGGCCCGGACCTTTACGGTTTTGAGGCTTGAATCTCGAAAATGGCTAGAGAGCTGCTAAGACGCATGTCGAAGTGTTTGGATGCCTAAAGGAGCCGGCAGTTAAGCGTTAGTAGGGCTGTGAATGGGGCCATGGTAGGGGTTTCAGGAAAGACACAGCATTCGGGGCTGGGAGGTTTCTCCTGGGAGCAGGGCCCAGACGATTATAGTTCTGAAGCTTGAATCTCAAAAATGGCTAGAGAGCTGCTAAGATGCATGTCGCACTTTTTGCATGCCTAAAGGAGCGTGCAGCTCCAGGGTTAGGAGGGCTGTGAATGGGGCCATGGTAGAGGTTTCAGGAAAGACACAGCATTCGGGGCTGGGCCTTTCACCTGGGAGCAGGGCCTGGATGTTTGCAGTTTTGACGCTCGAAGCCCCAAATTGGCCATAGAGCTATTAATATTGCATGTCGCAGTTTATGGATATCTAAAGGAGCCTGCATCCCCAGGGTTAGTAGGGCTGTGAATGGGGCCATGGGAGAGGTTTCAGCAAAGAATAAGCATTCGGGGCTGGCAGATTTCGCCTGGCCACAGGGCCCAGACGTGTGCAGTTTTGATGGCCGGAGGTGGGCGATGGACAGCGAGGCCGTCTGTCACACGTCGCAGTTTCTGGATGCCTAAAGCAGCATGCAGCTCCAGATTTAGTAGTGCTGTGAATGGGCCCAAGGTAGAGGTTTCAGGAAAGACACAGCGTTCTGGGATTGGCAGGTTTCTCCTGGGAGCAGCACCCAGACATTTACAGTTCTGAAGCTTGAATCTCGAAAATTGCTAGAGAGCTGCTAAGACACACGTCGCACTTTTTGGATGACTAAAGGAGCGTGCAGCTCCAGGTTTAGGAGGACTGTGAATGGGGCCATGGTAGAGGTTTCAGGAAAGACACAGCATTCGGGGCTGGCCCTTTCACCTGGGAGCAGGGCCTGGATGTTTGCAGTTTTGACGCTCAAAGCCCCAAATTGGCCATAGAGCTATTAATATTGCATGTCGCAGTTTATGGATATCTAAAGGAGCCTGCATCCCCAGGGTTAGTAGGGCTGTGAATGGGGCCATGGGAGAGGTTTCAGTAAAGACACAGCTTTCGGGGCTGGCAGGCTTTGCCTGGGTGCATGGCCCGGACCTTTACAGTTTTGAGGCTTGAATCTCGAAAATGGCTAGAGAGCTGCTAAGATGCATGTCGCACTTTTTGCATGCCTAAAGGAGCGTGCAGCTCCAGGGTTAGGAGGGCTGTGAATGGGGCCATGGTAGAGGTTTCAGCAAAGAATAAGCATTCGGGGCTGGCAGGTTTCACCTGGGAGCAGGGCCCAGACCTTTACAGTTTTGAAGCTTGAATCTCGAAAAAGGCTTGAGAGCTGCTAAGACGCATGTCGCAGTGTTTGGATGCCTACAGGAGCGTGCAGCTCCAGGGTTAGGAGGGCTGTGAATGGGGCCATGGTAGAGGTTTCAGCAAAGAATAAGCATTCGGGGCTGGCAGATTTCACCTGGGAGCAGGGCCCGGACGTTTGCAGTTTTGAGGCTTGTGTCTCGAAAATGGCTTGAGAGCTGCTAAGACGCATGTCGCAGTGTTTGGATGCCTAAAGGAGCCTGCAGCTCCAGGGTTGGTTAGGGCTGTGAATGGGGCCATGGTAGAGTTTTCAGGAATGCAACAGCATTCGGAGATGGTAGGTTTCGCCTGGGCACAGGGCCTAGACGTCTGCAGTTTTTATGGCCGGAGGTGGGCGATGGACAGCGAGCCCCTCTGTCGCACGTCGCAGTTTATGGATGCCTAAAGGAGCCAGCAGCTCCAGGATTAGCAGTGCTGTGAGTGGGCCCATGGTAGAGGTTTCAGGAAAGACAAAGCATTCGGAGATGCCAGGTGTCGCCTGGGAGCAGGCCCCGGACGATTTCAATTTTGATGGTCGCAGGCGGGCGATGGACAGCGATCTGCTAAGACGCATGTCGCACTTTTTGGATGCCTAAACAATCCTGCAGCTCCAAGGTTAGTAGGGCTGTGAATGGGGCCATGGGAGAGATTTCAGGAAAGACACAGCATTCGGAGATGGCAGGTGTCGCCTGGGCGCAGAGCTCGGACGTTTTCAATTTTGATGGTCGCAGGCGGGCGATGGACAGTGATGTGCGTTGTCGCACGTCGTAGTTTTTGGATGCCTAAAGGAGCCGGCGGCTCCAGATTTAGTAGTGCTGTGAATGGGGCCATGGGAGAGGTTTCAGTAGACACAGCTTTCGGGGCTGGCAGGCTTCGCCTGGGTGCATGGCCCGGACCTTTACGGTTTTGAGGCTTGAATCTCGAAAATGGCTAGAGAGCTGCTAAGACGCATGTCGAAGTGTTTGGATGCCTAAAGGAGCCGGCAGTTAAGCGTTAGTAGGGCTGTGAATGGGGCCATGGTAGGGGTTTCAGGAAAGACACAGCATTCGGGGCTGGGAGGTTTCTCCTGGGAGCAGGGCCCAGACGATTATAGTTCTGAAGCTTGAATCTCAAAAATGGCTAGAGAGCTGCTAAGATGCATGTCGCACTTTTTGCATGCCTAAAGGAGCATGCAGCTCCAGGGTTAGGAGGGCTGTGAATGGGGCCATGGTAGAGGTTTCAGGAAAGACACAGCATTCGGGGCTGGCCCTTTCACCTGGGAGCAGGGCCTGGATGTTTGCAGTTTTGACGCTCGAAGCCCCAAATTGGCCATAGAGCTATTAATATTGCATGTCGCAGTTTATGGATATCTAAAGGAGCCTGCATCCCCAGGGTTAGTAGGGCTGTGAATGGGGCCATGGGAGAGGTTTCAGGAATGCAACAGCATTCGGGGCTGGCAGATTTCGCCTGGCCACAGGGCCCAGACGTGTGCAGTTTTGATGGCCGGAGGTGGGCGATGGACAGCGAGGCCGTCTGTCACACGTCGCAGTTTCTGGATGCCTAAAGCAGCATGCAGCTCCAGATTTAGTAGTGCTGTGAGTGGGCCCATGGTAGAGGTTTCAGGAAAGACACAGCGTTCTGGGATTGGCAGGTTTCTCCTGGGAGCAGCACCCAGACATTTACAGTTCTGAAGCTTGAATCTCGAAAATTGCTAGAGAGCTGCTAAGACACACGTCGCACTTTTTGGATGACTAAAGGAGCGTGCAGCTCCAGGGTTAGGAGGGCTGTGAATGGGGCCATGGTAGAGGTTTCAGGAAAGACACAGCATTCGGGGCTGGGCCTTTCACCTGGGAGCAGGGCCTGGATGTTTGCAGTTTTGACGCTCGAAGCCCCAAATTGGCCATAGAGCTATTAATATTGCATGTCGCAGTTTATGGATATCTAAAGGAGCCTGCATCCCCAGGGTTAGTAGGGCTGTGAATGGGGCCATGGGAGAGGTTTCAGTAAAGACACAGCTTTCGGGGCTGGCAGGCTTCGCCTGGGTGCATGGCCCGGACCTTTACAGTTTTGAGGCTTGAATCTCGAAAATGGCTAGAGAGCTGCTAAGACGCATGTCGAAGTGTTTGGATGCCTAAAGGAGCCGGCAGTTAAGCGTTAGTAGGGCTGTGAATGGGGCCATGGTAGGGGTTTCAGGAAAGACACAGCATTCGGGGCTGGGAGGTTTCTCCTGGGAGCAGGGCCCAGACGATTATAGTTCTGAAGCTTGAATCTCAAAAATGGCTAGAGAGCTGCTAAGATGCATGTCGCACTTTTTGGATGACTAAAGGAGCGTGCAGCTCCAGGGTTAGTAGGGCTGTGAATGGGGCCATGGTAGAGGTTTCAGGAAAGACACAGCATTCGGGGCTGGCAGGTTTCACCTGGGAGCAGGGCCCAGACCTTTACAGTTTTGAAGCTTGAATCTCGAAAAAGGCTTGAGAGCTGCTAAGACGCATGTCGCAGTGTTTGGATGCCTACAGGAGCGTGCAGCTCCAGGGTTAGTAGGGGTGTGAATGGGGCCATGGTAGAGGTTTCAGGAAAGACACAGCATTCGGAGATGGCAGGTTTCGCCTGGGAGCAGGGCCAGAACGTTTGCAGTTTAGAAGCTTGAATCTTGAAAATGGCTAGAGAGCTGCTAACATGCATGTCGTACTTTATGAATGCCTAAAGGAGCCTGCAGCTCCAGGGTTGGTTAGGGCTGTGAATGGGCCCATGGTAAAGGTTTCAGGAAAGACAAAGCATTCGGAGATGCCAGGTGTCGCCTGGGAGCAGGCCCCGGACGATTTCAATTTTGATGGTCGCAGGCGGGCGATGGACAGCGATCTGCTAGGACGCATGTCGCACTTTTTGGATGCCTAAAGAATCCTGCAGCTCCAAGGTTAGTAGGGCTGTGAATGGGGCCATGGGAGAGATTTCAGGAAAGACACAGCATTCGGAGATGGCAGGTGTCGCCTGGGCGCAGAGCTCGGACGTTTTCAATTTTGATGGTCGCAGGCGGGCGATGGACAGTGATGTGCGTTGTCGCACGTCGTAGTTTTTGGATGCCTAAAGGAGCCGGCGGCTCCAGATTTAGTAGTGCTGTGAATGGGGCCATGGGAGAGGTTTCAGTAGACACAGCTTTCGGGGCTGGCAGGCTTCGCCTGGGTGCATGGCCCGGACCTTTACGGTTTTGAGGCTTGAATCTCGAAAATGGCTAGAGAGCTGCTAAGACGCATGTCGAAGTGTTTGGATGCCTAAAGGAGCCGGCAGTTAAGCGTTAGTAGGGCTGTGAATGGGGCCATGGTAGGGGTTTCAGGAAAGACACAGCATTCGGGGCTGGGAGGTTTCTCCTGGGAGCAGGGCCCAGACGATTATAGTTCTGAAGCTTGAATCTCAAAAATGGCTAGAGAGCTGCTAAGATGCATGTCGCACTTTTTGCATGCCTAAAGGAGCGTGCAGCTCCAGGGTTAGGAGGGCTGTGAATGGG
>NW_026561570.1:0-55900 GCF_028858705.1 Grus americana
GCTGTTGCTTTCCTGAAACCTCTACCATGGCCCCATTCACAGCCCTACTAACCCTGGAGCTGCAGGCTCCTTTAGGCATCCAAAAACTCCGACATGCGACAGAGCGGCTCTCTAGCCATTTTCGAGATTCAAGCCTCAAAACTGCAAAATTCCGGGACCTGCTCCCAGGCGAAACCTGCCAGCTCCGAAAGGTGTTGCTTTCCTGAAACCTCTACCATGGCCCCATTCACAGCCCTACTAACCCTGAAGCTGCAGGCTCCTTTAGGCATCCAAAAACTCCGACATGCGACTTAGCAGCTCTCTAGCCATTTTCGAGATTCAAGCCTCAAAACTGCAAATGTCCGGGACCTGCTCCCAGGCGAAACCTCCCAGTTCCCAATGTGTGTGCTTTCCTGAAACCTCTACCATGGCCCCATTCACAGCCCTACTAACCCTGAAGCTGCAGGCTCCTTTAGGCATCCAAAAACTCCGACATGCGACAGAGCGGCTCTCTAGCCATTTTCGAGATTCAAGCCTCAAAACTGCAAATGTCTGGGACCTGCTCCCAGGCGAAAGTTCCCAGTTCCCAATGCTGTGTTGCTTTCCTGAAACCTCTACCATGGCCCCATTCACAGCCCTACTAACCCTGAAGCTGCAGGCTCCTTTAGGCATCCAAAAACTCCGACATGCGACAGAGCGGCTCTCTAGCCATTTTCCGAGATTCAAGCCTCAAAACTGCAAATGTCCGGGACCTGCTCCCAGGCGAAAGTTCCCAGTTCCCAATGCTGTGTCTTTGCTGAAACCTCTACCATGGCCCCATTCACAGCCCTACTAACCCTGAGCTGCAGGCTCCTTTAGGCATCCAAAAACTCCGACATGCGACAGAGCGGCTCTCTAGCCATTTCCGAGATTCAAGCCTCAAAACTGCAAATGTCCGGGACCTGCTCCCAGGCGAAACCTGCCAGCCCGAAAGGTGTTGCTTTCCTGAAACCTCTACCATGGCCCCATTCACAGCCCTACTAACCCTGAGCTGCAGGCTCCTTTAGGCATCCAAAAACTCCGACATGCGACAGAGCGGCTCTCTAGCCATTTTCGAGATTCAAGCCTCAAAACTGCAAATGTCCGGGACCTGCTCCCAGGCGAAAGTTCCCAGTTCCCAATGCTGTGTCTTTGTTGAAACCTCTACCATGGCCCCATTCACAGCCCTACTAACCCTGAAGCTGCAGGCTCCTTTAGGCATCCAAAAACTCCGACATGCGACAGAGCGGCTCTCTAGCCATTTTCGAGATTCAAGCCTCAAAACTGCAAATGTCCGGGACCTGCTCCCAGGCGAAACCTGCCAGCCCCGAAAGGTGTTGCTTTCCTGAAACCTCTACCATGGCCCCATTCACAGCCCTACTAACCCTGGAGCTGCAGGCTCCTTTAGGCATCCAAAAACTCCGACATGCGACTTAGCGGCTCTCTAGCCATTTTCCGAGATTCAAGCCTCAAAACTGCAAATGTCCGGGACCTGCTCCCAGGCGAAAGTTCCCAGTTCCCAATGCTGTGTCTTTGCTGAAACCTCTACCATGGCCCCATTCACAGCCCTACTAACTCTGAGCTGCACGCTCCTTTAGGCATCCAAAAACTCCGACATGCGACAGAGCGGCTCTCTAGCCATTTTCCGATTCAAGCCTCAAAACTGCAAAACGTCCGTGCCCTGCTCCCAGGCGAAACCTGCCAGTGCCGAAAGGTGTTGCTTTCCTGAAACCTCTACCATGGCCCCATTCACAGCCCTACTAACCCTGGAGCTGCAGGCTCCTTTAGGCATCCAAAAACTCCGACATGCGACAGAGCGGCTCTCTAGCCATTTTCGAGATTCAAGCCTCAAAACTGCAAATGTCCGGGACCTGCTCCCAGGCGAAAGTTCCCAGTTCCCAATGCTGTGTCTTTCCTGAAACCTCTACCATGGCCCCATTCACAGCCCTACTAACCCTGGAGCTGCAGGCTCCTTTAGGCATCCAAAAACTCCGACATGCGACAGAGCGGCTCTCTAGCCATTTCCGAGATTCAAGCCTCAAAACTGCAAATGTCCGGGACCTGCTCCCAGGCGAAACCTGCCAGCCCCGAAAGGTGTTGCTTTCCTGAAACCTCTACCATGGCCCCATTCACAGCCCTACTAACCCTGAAGCTGCAGGCTCCTTTAGGCATCCAAAAACTCCGACATGCGACAGAGCGGCTCTCTAGCCATTTTCGAGATTCAAGCCTCAAAACTGCAAATGTCCGGGACCTGCTCCCAGGCGAAAGTTGCCAGTTCCCAATGCTGTGTCTTTCCTGAAACCTCTACCATGGCCCCATTCACAGCCCTACTAACCCTGAAGCTGCAGGCTCCTTTAGGCATCCAAAAACTCCGACATGCGACAGAGCGGCTCTCTAGCCATTTTCGAGATTCAAGCCTCAAAACTGCAAATGTCCGGGACCTGCTCCCAGGCGAAACCTGCCAGTTCCGAATGGTGTGCTTTCCTGAAACCTCTACCATGGCCCCATTCACAGCCCTACTAACCCTGGAGCTGCAGGCTCCTTTAGGCATCCAAAAACTCCGACATGCGACAGAGCGGCTCTCTAGCCATTTTCGAGATTCAAGCCTCAAAACTGCAAATGTCCGGGACCTGCTCCCAGGCGAAACCTGCCAGCCCCGAAAGGTGTTGCTTTCCTGAAACCTCTACCATGGCCCCATTCACAGCCCTACTAACCCTGGAGCTGCAGGCTCCTTTAGGCATCCAAAAACTCCGACATGCGACAGAGCGGCTCTCTAGCCATTTTCGAGATTCAAGCCTCAAAACTGCAAATGTCCGGGACCTGCTCCCAGGCGAAACCTGCCAGTCCCAAAGGTGTTGCTTTCCTGAAACCTCTACCATGGCCCCATTCACAGCCCTACTAACCCTGAAGCTGCAGGCTCCTTTAGGCATCCAAAAACTCCGACATGCGACAGAGCGGCTCTCTAGCCATTTTCGAGATTCAAGCCTCAAAACTGCAAATGTCCGGGACCTGCTCCCAGGCGAAAGTTCCCAGTTCCCAATGCTGTGTCTTTGTTGAAACCTCTACCATGGCCCCATTCACAGCCCTACTAACCCTGAAGCTGCAGGCTCCTTTAGGCATCCAAAAACTCCGACATGCGACAGAGCGGCTCTCTAGCCATTTTCCGAGATTCAAGCCTCAAAACTGCAAATGTCCGGCCTGCTCCCAGGCGAAACCTGCCAGTTCCCGAAAGGTGTTGCTTTCCTGAAACCTCTACCATGGCCCCATTCACAGCCCTACTAACCCTGGAGCTGCAGGCTCCTTTAGGCATCCAAAAACTCCGACATGCGACAGAGCGGCTCTCTAGCCATTTTCGAGATTCAAGCCTCAAAACTGCAAATGTCCGGGACTTGCTCCCAGGCGAAAGTTCCCAGCCCCAAAGCTGTTGCTTTCCTGAAACCTCTACCATGGCCCCATTCACAGCCCTACTAACCCTGGAGCTGCAGGCTCCTTTAGGCATCCAAAAACTCCGACATGCGACAGAGCGGCTCTCTAGCCATTTTCGAGATTCAAGCCTCAAAACTGCAAATGTCCGGAACTTGCTCGCAGAAGAAAGTTCCCAGTTCCCAATGCTGTGCTTTCCTGAAACCTCTACCATGGCCCCATTCACAGCCCTACTAACCCTGGAGCTGCAGGCTCCTTTAGGCATCCAAAAACTCCGACATGCGACAGAGCGGCTCTCTAGCCATTTCCGAGATTCAAGCCTCAAACTGCAAATGTCCGGGCCCTGCTCCCAGGCGAAACCTGCCAGTCCCGAAAGGTGTTGCTTTCCTGAAACCTCTACCATGGCCCCATTCACAGCCCTACTAACCCTGAAGCTGCAGGCTCCTTTAGGCATCCAAAAACTCCGACATGCGACAGAGCGGCTCTCTAGCCATTTTCGAGATTCAAGCCTCAAAACTGCAAATGTCCGGGACCTGCTCCCAGGCGAAACCTGCCAGCCCCGAAAGGTGTTGCTTTCCTGAAACCTCTACCATGGCCCCATTCACAGCCCTACTAACCCTGAAGCTGCAGGCTCCTTTAGGCATCCAAAAACTCCGACATGCGACAGAGCGGCTCTCTAGCCATTTTCCGAGATTCAAGCCTCAAAACTGCAAATGTCCGGGACCTGCTCCCAGGCGAAAGTTCCCAGTTCCCAATGCTGTGTCTTTGCTGAAACCTCTACCATGGCCCCATTCACAGCCCTACTAACCCTGGAGCTGCAGGCTCCTTTAGGCATCCAAAAACTCCGACATGCGACTTAGCAGCTCTCTAGCCATTTCCGAGATTCAAGCCTCAAAACTGCAAATGTCCGGGACCTGCTCCCAGGCGAAACCTGCCAGCCCCGAAAGGTGTTGCTTTCCTGAAACCTCTACCATGGCCCCATTCACAGCCCTACTAACCCTGGAGCTGCAGGCTCCTTTAGGCATCCAAAAACTCCGACATGCGACAGAGCGGCTCTCTAGCCATTTTCGAGATTCAAGCCTCAAAACTGCAAACGTCCGGGACCTGCTCCCAGGCGAAACCTCCCAGTTCCCAAAAGGTGTTGCTTTCCTGAAACCTCTACCATGGCCCCATTCACAGCCCTACTAACCCTGGAGCTGCAGGCTCCTTTAGGCATCCAAAAACTCCGACATGCGACAGAGCGGCTCTCTAGCCATTTTCGAGATTCAAGCCTCAAAACTGCAAATGTCCGGGACCTGCTCCCAGGCGAAACCTGCCAGCCCGAAAGCTGTGTCTTTCCTGAAACCTCTACCATGGCCCCATTCACAGCCCTACTAACCCTGAAGCTGCAGGCTCCTTTAGGCATCCAAAAACTCCGACATGCGACAGAGCGGCTCTCTAGCCATTTTCGAGATTCAAGCCTCAAAACTGCAAATGTCCGGGACCTGCTCCCAGGCGAAAGTTCCCAGTTCCCAATGCTGTGTCTTTCCTGAAACCTCTACCATGGCCCCATTCACAGCCCTACTAACCCTGGAGCTGCAGGCTCCTTTAGGCATCCAAAAACTCCGACATGCGACAGAGCGGCTCTCTAGCCATTTTCGAGATTCAAGCCTCAAAACTGCAAATGTCCGGGCCCTGCTCCCAGGCGAAAGTTCCAGTTCCCAATGCTGTTCTTTCCTGAAACCTCTACCATGGCCCCATTCACAGCCCTACTAACCCTGGAGCTGCAGGCTCCTTTAGGCATCCAAAAACTCCGACATGCGACAGAGCGGCTCTCTAGCCATTTTCGAGATTCAAGCCTCAAAACTGCAAATGTCCGGGACCTGCTCCCAGGCGAAAGTTCCCAGTTCCCAATGCTGTGTCTTTCCTGAAACCTCTACCATGGCCCCATTCACAGCCCTACTAACCCTGGAGCTGCAGGCTCCTTTAGGCATCCAAAAACTCCGACATGCGACAGAGCGGCTCTCTAGCCATTTTCGAGATTCAAGCCTCAAAACTGCAAATGTCCGGGCCCTGCTCCCAGGCGAAACCTGCCAGCCCCGAAAGGTGTTGCTTTCCTGAAACCTCTACCATGGCCCCATTCACAGCCCTACTAACCCTGAAGCTGCAGGCTCCTTTAGGCATCCAAAAACTCCGACATGCGACAGAGCGGCTCTCTAGCCATTTTCGAGATTCAAGCCTCAAAACTGCAAATGTCCGGGACCTGCTCCCAGGCGAAAGCCCAGTTCCGAAAGGTGTTGCTTTCCTGAAACCTCTACCATGGCCCCATTCACAGCCCTACTAACCCTGGAGCTGCAGGCTCCTTTAGGCATCCAAAAACTCCGACATGCGACTTAGCGGCTCTCTAGCCATTTTCGAGATTCAAGCCTCAAAACTGCAAATGTCCGGGACCTGCTCCCAGGCGAAAGTTCCCAGTTCCCAATGCTGTTGTCTTTCCTGAAACCTCTACCATGGCCCCATTCACAGCCCTACTAACCCTGGAGCTGCAGGCTCCTTTAGGCATCCAAAAACTCCGACATGCGACAGAGCGGCTCTCTAGCCATTTTCGAGATTCAAGCCTCAAAACTGCAAATGTCCGGGACCTGCTCCCAGGCGAAAGTTCCCAGTTCCCAATGCTGTGTCTTTCCTGAAACCTCTACCATGGCCCCATTCACAGCCCTACTAACCCTGAAGCTGCAGGCTCCTTTAGGCATCCAAAAACTCCGACATGCGACAGAGCGGCTCTCTAGCCATTTTCGAGATTCAAGCCTCAAAACTGCAAATGTCCGGGACCTGCTCCCAGGCGAAACCTGCCAGCCCCGAAAGGTGTGCTTTCCTGAAACCTCTACCATGGCCCCATTCACAGCCCTACTAACCCTGAAGCTGCAGGCTCCTTTAGGCATCCAAAAACTCCGACATGCGACAGAGCGGCTCTCTAGCCATTTTCGAGATTCAAGCCTCAAAACTGCAAACGTCCGGGCCCTGCTCCCAGGCGAAAGTTCCAGTTCCGAAAGCTGTGTCTTTCCTGAAACCTCTACCATGGCCCCATTCACAGCCCTACTAACCCTGGAGCTGCAGGCTCCTTTAGGCATCCAAAAACTCCGACATGCGACAGAGCGGCTCTCTGCCATTTTCGAGATTCAAGCCTCAAAACTGCAAATGTCCGGGACCTGCTCCCAGGCGAAACCTGCCAGCCCCGAAAGGTGTTGCTTTCCTGAAACCTCTACCATGGCCCCATTCACAGCCCTACTAACCCTGGAGCTGCAGGCTCCTTTAGGCATCCAAAAACTCCGACATGCGACAGAGCGGCTCTCTAGCCATTTTCCGAGATTCAAGCCTCAAAACTGCAAATGTCTGGACCTGCTCCCAGGCGAAACCTGCCAGCCCCGAAAGGTGTTGCTTTCCTGAAACCTCTACCATGGCCCCATTCACAGCCCTACTAACCCTGAAGCTGCAGGCTCCTTTAGGCATCCAAAAACTCCGACATGCGACAGAGCGGCTCTCTAGCCATTTTCGAGATTCAAGCCTCAAAACTGCAAATGTCCGGGACCTGCTCCCAGGCGAAAGTTCCCAGTTCCCAATGCTGTGTCTTTGTTGAAACCTCTACCATGGCCCCATTCACAGCCCTACTAACCCTGAAGCTGCAGGCTCCTTTAGGCATCCAAAAACTCCGACATGCGACTTAGCGGCTCTCTAGCCATTTCGAGATTCAAGCCTCAAAACTGCAAATGTCCGGGACCTGCTCCCAGGCGAAAGTTCCCAGTTCCCAATGCTGTGTCTTTCCTGAAACCTCTACCATGGCCCCATTCACAGCCCTACTAACCCTGGAGCTGCAGGCTCCTTTAGGCATCCAAAAACTCCGACATGCGACAGAGCGGCTCTCTAGCCATTTTCGAGATTCAAGCCTCAAAACTGCAAATGTCCGGGACCTGCTCCCAGGCGAAACATCCCAGTCCCCAAAGCTGTTTCTTTCCTGAAACCTCTACCATGGCCCCATTCACAGCCCTACTAACCCTGGAGCTGCAGGCTCCTTTAGGCATCCAAAAACTCCGACATGCGACAGAGCGGCTCTCTAGCCATTTTCGAGATTCAAGCCTCAAAACTGCAAACGTCCGGGACCTGCTCCCAGGCGAAACCTGCCAGCCCCAAAAGGTGTTGCTTTCCTGAAACCTCTACCATGGCCCCATTCACAGCCCTACTAACCCTGGAGCTGCAGGCTCCTTTAGGCATCCAAAAACTCCGACATGCGACAGAGCGGCTCTCTAGCCATTTTCGAGATTCAAGCCTCAAAACTGCAAATGTCCGGGACCTGCTCCCAGGCGAAAGTTCCCAGTTCCCAATGCTGTGTCTTTCCTGAAACCTCTACCATGGCCCCATTCACAGCCCTACTAACCCTGAAGCTGCAGGCTCCTTTAGGCATCCAAAAACTCCGACATGCGACAGAGCGGCTCTCTAGCCATTTTCGAGATTCAAGCCTCAAAACTGCAAATGTCCGGGACCTGCTCCCAGGCGAAACCTGCCAGTCCCAAAGGTGTTGCTTTCCTGAAACCTCTACCATGGCCCCATTCACAGCCCTACTAACCCTGGAGCTGCAGGCTCCTTTAGGCATCCAAAAACTCCGACATGCGACAGAGCGGCTCTCTAGCCATTTTCGAGATTCAAGCCTCAAAACTGCAAATGTCCGGGACCTGCTCCCAGGCGAAACCTGCCAGCCCCGAAAGGTGTTGCTTTCCTGAAACCTCTACCATGGCCCCATTCACAGCCCTACTAACCCTGGAGCTGCAGGCTCCTTTAGGCATCCAAAAACTCCGACATGCGACAGAGCGGCTCTCTAGCCATTTTCCGAGATTCAAGCCTCAAAACTGCAAATGTCCGGGACCTGCTCCCAGGCGAAACCTGCCAGTCCCGAAAGGTGTTGCTTTCCTGAAACCTCTACCATGGCCCCATTCACAGCCCTACTAACCCTGAAGCTGCAGGCTCCTTTAGGCATCCAAAAACTCCGACATGCGACTTAGCGGCTCTCTAGCCATTTTCGAGATTCAAGCCTCAAAACTGCAAATGTCCGGGACCTGCTCCCAGGCGAAAGTTCCCAGTTCCCAATGCTGTGTCTTTCCTGAAACCTCTACCATGGCCCCATTCACAGCCCTACTAACCCTGAGCTGCAGGCTCCTTTAGGCATCCAAAAACTCCGACATGCGACAGAGCGGCTCTCTAGCCATTTTCGAGATTCAAGCCTCAAAACTGCAAATGTCCGGGACCTGCTCCCAGGCGAAACCTGCCAGCCCCGAAAGGTGTTGCTTTCCTGAAACCTCTACCATGGCCCCATTCACAGCCCTACTAACCCTGGAGCTGCAGGCTCCTTTAGGCATCCAAAAACTCCGACATGCGACAGAGCGGCTCTCTAGCCATTTTCCGAGATTCAAGCCTCAAAACTGCAAATGTCCGGGACCTGCTCCCAGGCGAAACCTCCCAGAACCCAAAGCTGTTGCTTTCCTGAAACCTCTACCATGGCCCCATTCACAGCCCTACTAACCCTGAAGCTGCAGGCTCCTTTAGGCATCCAAAAACTCCGACATGCGACAGAGGCTCTCTAGCCATTTTCCGAGATTCAAGCCTCAAAACTGCAAATGTCCGGGACCTGCTCCCAGGCGAAACCTGCCAGCCCCGAAAGGTGTTGCTTTCCTGAAACCTCTACCATGGCCCCATTCACAGCCCTACTAACCCTGAGCTGCAGGCTCCTTTAGGCATCCAAAAACTCCGACATGCGACAGAGCGGCTCACTAGCCATTTTCGAGATTCAAGCCTCAAAACTGCAAATGTCCGGACCTGCTCCCAGGCGAAACCTGCCCAGCCCCAAAGGTGTTGCTTTCCTGAAACCTCTACCATGGCCCCATTCACAGCCCTACTAACCCTGAAGCTGCAGGCTCCTTTAGGCATCCAAAAACTCCGACATGCGACAGAGCGGCTCTCTAGCCATTTTCGAGATTCAAGCCTCAAAACTGCAAATGTCCGGGACCTGCTCCCAGGCGAAACCTGCCAGCCCCGAAAGGTGTTGCTTTCCTGAAACCTCTACCATGGCCCCATTCACAGCCCTACTAACCCTGAAGCTGCAGGCTCCTTTAGGCATCCAAAAACTCCGACATGCGACAGAGCGGCTCTCTAGCCATTTTCGAGATTCAAGCCTCAAAACTGCAAATGTCCGGGACCTGCTCCCAGGCGAAAGTTCCCAGTTCCCAAAGCTGTGTCTTTCCTGAAACCTCTACCATGGCCCCATTCACAGCCCTACTAACCCTGAAGCTGCAGGCTCCTTTAGGCATCCAAAAACTCCGACATGCGACAGAGCGGCTCTCTAGCCATTTTCCGAGATTCAAGCCTCAAAACTGCAAACGACTGGGCCCTGCTCCCAGGCGAAACCTGCCAGTCCCGAAAGGTGTTGCTTTCCTGAAACCTCTACCATGGCCCCATTCACAGCCCTACTAACCCTGAAGCTGCAGGCTCCTTTAGGCATCCAAAAACTCCGACATGCGACAGAGCGGCTCTCTAGCCATTTTCGAGATTCAAGCCTCAAAACTGCAAATGTCCGGGACCTGCTCCCAGGCGAAAGTTCCCAGTTCCCAATGCTGTGTCTTTCCTGAAACCTCTACCATGGCCCCATTCACAGCCCTACTAACCCTGGAGCTGCAGGCTCCTTTAGGCATCCAAAAACTCCGACATGCGACTTAGCGGCTCTCTAGCCATTTTCGAGATTCAAGCCTCAAAACTGCAAATGTCCAGGACCTGCTCCCAGGCGAAAGTTCCCAGCCCCAAAGCTGTTGCTTTCCTGAAACCTCTACCATGGCCCCATTCACAGCCCTACTAACCCTGAAGCTGCAGGCTCCTTTAGGCATCCAAAAACTCCGACATGCGACAGAGCGGCTCTCTAGCCATTTTCGAGATTCAAGCCTCAAAACTGCAAATGTCCGGGACCTGCTCCCAGGCGAAAGTTCCCAGTTCCCAATGTTGTTCTTTCCTGAAACCTCTACCATGGCCCCATTCACAGCCCTACTAACCCTGGAGCTGCAGGCTCCTTTAGGCATCCAAAAACTCCGACATGCGACAGAGCGGCTCTCTAGCCATTTTCCGAGATTCAAGCCTCAAAACTGCAAACGACTGGGCCCTGCTCCCAGGCGAAACCTGCCAGCCCCGAAAGGTGTTGCTTTCCTGAAACCTCTACCATGGCCCCATTCACAGCCCTACTAACCCTGAGCTGCAGGCTCCTTTAGGCATCCAAAAACTCCGACATGCGACAGAGCGGCTCTCTAGCCATTTTCGAGATTCAAGCCTCAAAACTGCAAATGTCCGGGACCTGCTCCCAGGTGAAATTTCCAGTTCCCAATGCTGTGTCTTTCCTGAAACCTCTACCATGGCCCCATTCACAGCCCTACTAACCCTGAAGCTGCAGGCTCCTTTAGGCATCCAAAAACTCCGACATGCGACAGAGCGGCTCTCTAGCCATTTTCGAGATTCAAGCCTCAAAACTGCAAACGTCCGGACCTGCTCCCAGGCGAAACCTGCCAGTCCCGAAAGGTGTTGCTTTCCTGAAACCTCTACCATGGCCCCATTCACAGCCCTACTAACCCTGAAGCTGCAGGCTCCTTTAGGCATCCAAAAACTCCGACATGCGACTTAGCGGCTCTCTAGCCATTTTCGAGATTCAAGCCTCAAAACTGCAAATGTCCGGGACCTGCTCCCAGGCGAAACCTGCCAGCCCCGAAAGGTGTGCTTTCCTGAAACCTCTACCATGGCCCCATTCACAGCCCTACTAACCCTGAAGCTGCAGGCTCCTTTAGGCATCCAAAAACTCCGACATGCGACAGAGCGGCTCTCTAGCCATTTTCGAGATTCAAGCCTCAAAACTGCAAACGTCCGGGCCCTGCTCCCAGGCGAAACCTGCCAGTCCCGAAAGGTGTTGCTTTCCTGAAACCTCTACCATGGCCCCATTCACAGCCCTACTAACCCTGGAGCTGCAGGCTCCTTTAGGCATCCAAAAACTCCGACATGCGACAGAGCGGCTCTCTAGCCATTTTCGAGATTCAAGCCTCAAAACTGCAAATGTCCGGGACCTGCTCCCAGGCGAAAGTTCCCAGTTCCCAATGCTGTGTCTTTCCTGAAACCTCTACCATGGCCCCATTCACAGCCCTACTAACCCTGAAGCTGCAGGCTCCTTTAGGCATCCAAAAACTCCGACATGCGACAGAGCGGCTCTCTAGCCATTTTCCGAGATTCAAGCCTCAAAACTGCAAACGACTGGGCCCTGCTCCCAGGCGAAACCTGCCAGCCCCGAAAGGTGTTGCTTTCCTGAAACCTCTACCATGGCCCCATTCACAGCCCTACTAACCCTGAAGCTGCAGGCTCCTTTAGGCATCCAAAAACTCCGACATGCGACTTAGCGGCTCTCTAGCCATTTTCGAGATTCAAGCCTCAAAACTGCAAATGTCCGGGACCTGCTCCCAGGCGAAAGTTCCCAGTTCCCAATGCTGTGTCTTTGTTGAAACCTCTACCATGGCCCCATTCACAGCCCTACTAACCCTGAAGCTGCAGGCTCCTTTAGGCATCCAAAAACTCCGACATGCGACAGAGCGGCTCTCTAGCCATTTTCCGAGATTCAAGCCTCAAAACTGCAAATGTCCGGACCTGCTCCCAGGCGAAAGTTCCCAGTTCCCAATGCTGTGTCTTTCCTGAAACCTCTACCATGGCCCCATTCACAGCCCTACTAACTCTGGAGCTGCAGGCTCCTTTAGGCATCCAAAAACTCCGACATGCGACAGAGCGGCTCTCTAGCCATTTTCGAGATTCAAGCCTCAAAACTGCAAATGTCCGGGACCTGCTCCCAGGCGAAACCTGCCAGCCCCGAAAGGTGTTGCTTTCCTGAAACCTCTACCATGGCCCCATTCACAGCCCTACTAACCCTGGAGCTGCAGGCTCCTTTAGGCATCCAAAAACTCCGACATGCGACAGAGCGGCTCTCTAGCCATTTTCGAGATTCAAGCCTCAAAACTGCAAATGTCCGGGACCTGCTCCCAGGCGAAACCTGCCAGCCCCGAAAGGTGTTGCTTTCCTGAAACCTCTACCATGGCCCCATTCACAGCCCTACTAACCCTGAAGCTGCAGGCTCCTTTAGGCATCCAAAAACTCCGACATGCGACAGAGCGGCTCACTAGCCATTTTCGAGATTCAAGCCTCAAAACTGCAAATGTCCGGGACCTGCTCCCAGGCGAAAGTTCCCAGTTCCCAATGCTGTGTCTTTCCTGAAACCTCTACCATGGCCCCATTCACAGCCCTACTAACCCTGGAGCTGCAGGCTCCTTTAGGCATCCAAAAACTCCGACATGCGACAGAGCGGCTCTCTAGCCATTTTCGAGATTCAAGCCTCAAAACTGCAAATGTCCGGGACCTGCTCCCAGGCGAAACCTGCCAGTCCCCGAATGGTGTTGCTTTCCTGAAACCTCTACCATGGCCCCATTCACAGCCCTACTAACCCTGAGCTGCAGGCTCCTTTAGGCATCCAAAAACTCCGACATGCGACAGAGCGGCTCTCTAGCCATTTTCGAGATTCAAGCCTCAAAACTGCAAATGTCCGGACCTGCTCCCAGGCGAAACCTGCCAGCCCCGAAAGGTGTTGTCTTTCCTGAAACCTCTACCATGGCCCCATTCACAGCCCTACTAACCCTGGAGCTGCAGGCTCCTTTAGGCATCCAAAAACTCCGACATGCGACAGAGCGGCTCTCTAGCCATTTTCGAGATTCAAGCCTCAAAACTGCAAATGTCCGGGACCTGCTCCCAGGCGAAACCTCCCAGTTCCCAATGCTGTGTGCTTTCCTGAAACCTCTACCATGGCCCCATTCACAGCCCTACTAACCCTGGAGCTGCACGCTCCTTTAGGCATCCAAAAACTCCGACATGCGACAGAGCGGCTCTCTAGCCATTTTCGAGATTCAAGCCTCAAAACTGCAAATGTCCGGGCCCTGCTCCCAGGCGAAAGGTCCCAGTTCCCGAATGCTGTGTCTTTCCTGAAACCTCTACCATGGCCCCATTCACAGCCCTACTAACCCTGGAGCTGCAGGCTCCTTTAGGCATCCAAAAACTCCGACATGCGACAGAGCGGCTCTCTAGCCATTTTCGAGATTCAAGCCTCAAAACTGCAAACGTCCGGGACCTGCTCCCAGGCGAAACCTGCCAGCCCCGAAAGGTGTTGCTTTCCTGAAACCTCTACCATGGCCCCATTCACAGCCCTACTAACCCTGGAGCTGCAGGCTCCTTTAGGCATCCAAAAACTCCGACATGCGACAGAGTGGCTCTCTAGCCATTTTCGAGATTCAAGCCTCAAAACTGCAAATGTCCGGGACCTGCTCCCAGGCGAAACCTGCCAGCCCAAAGGTGTTGCTTTCCTGAAACCTCTACCATGGCCCCATTCACAGCCCTACTAACCCTGGAGCTGCAGGCTCCTTTAGGCATCCAAAAACTCCGACATGCGACAGAGCGGCTCTCTAGCCATTTTCGAGATTCAAGCCTCAAAACTGCAAATGTCCGGCCCTGCTCCCAGGCGAAACCTGCCAGCCCCGAAAGGTGTTGCTTTCCTGAAACCTCTACCATGGCCCCATTCACAGCCCTACTAACCCTGAAGCTGCAGGCTCCTTTAGGCATCCAAAAACTCCGACATGCGACAGAGCGGCTCTCTAGCCATTTTCGAGATTCAAGCCTCAAAACTGCAAATGTCCGGGACCTGCTCCCAGGCGAAACCTGCCAGCCCCGAAAGGTGTTGCTTTCCTGAAACCTCTACCATGGCCCCATTCACAGCCCTACTAACCCTGGAGCTGCAGGCTCCTTTAGGCATCCAAAAACTCCGACATGCGACAGAGCGGCTCTCTAGCCATTTTCCGAGATTCAAGCCTCAAAACTGCAAATGTCCGGGACTTGCTCCCAGGCGAAAGTTCCCAGTTCCCAATGGTGTTTCTTTGCTGAAACCTCTACCATGGCCCCATTCACAGCCCTACTAACCCTGAGCTGCAGGCTCCTTTAGGCATCCAAAAACTCCGACATGCGACAGAGCGGCTCTCTAGCCATTTTCGAGATTCAAGCCTCAAAACTGCAAATGTCCGGGACCTGCTCCCAGGCGAAAGTTCCCAGTTCCCGAATGCTGTGTCTTTCCTGAAACCTCTACCATGGCCCCATTCACAGCCCTACTAACCCTGGAGCTGCAGGCTCCTTTAGGCATCCAAAAACTCCGACATGCGACTTAGCGGCTCTCTAGCCATTTTCGAGATTCAAGCCTCAAAACTGCAAATGTCCAGACCCTGCTCCCAGGCGAAACCTGCCAGCCCCAAATGCTGTGTCTTTCCTGAAACCTCTACCATGGCCCCATTCACAGCCCTACTAACCCTGAAGCTGCAGGCTCCTTTAGGCATCCAAAAACTCCGACATGCGACAGAGCGGCTCTCTAGCCATTTTCGAGATTCAAGCCTCAAAACTGCAAATGTCCGGGACCTGCTCCCAGGCGAAACCTGCCAGCCCCGAAAGGTGTTGCTTTCCTGAAACCTCTACCATGGCCCCATTCACAGCCCTACTAACCCTGAAGCTGCAGGCTCCTTTAGGCATCCAAAAACTCCGACATGCGACAGAGCGGCTCTCTAGCCATTTTCGAGATTCAAGCCTCAAAACTGCAAACGACTGGGCCCTGCTCCCAGGCGAAACCTGCCAGCCCCGAAAGGTGTTGCTTTCCTGAAACCTCTACCATGGCCCCATTCACAGCCCTACTAACCCTGAAGCTGCAGGCTCCTTTAGGCATCCAAAAACTCCGACATGCGACAGCGGCTCTCTAGCCATTTTCGAGATTCAAGCCTCAAAACTGCAAATGTCCGGGACCTGCTCCCAGGCGAAAGTTCCCAGTTCCCAATGCTGTGTCTTTGCTGAAACCTCTACCATGGCCCCATTCACAGCCCTACTAACCCTGAAGCTGCAGGCTCCTTTAGGCATCCAAAAACTCCGACATGCGACAGAGCGGCTCTCTAGCCATTTTCGAGATTCAAGCCTCAAAACTGCAAATGTCCGGGACCTGCTCCCAGGCGAAACCTGCCAGCCCCGAGTGGTTATTCTTTCCTGAAACCTCTACCATGGCCCCATTCACAGCCCTACTAACCCTGAAGCTGCAGGCTCCTTTAGGCATCCAAAAACTCCGACATGCGACAGAGCGGCTCTCTAGCCATTTTCGAGATTCAAGCCTCAAAACTGCAAATGTCCGGGACCTGCTCCCAGGCGAAAGTTCCCAGTTCCCAATGCTGTGTCTTTCCTGAAACCTCTACCATGGCCCCATTCACAGCCCTACTAACCCTGGAGCTGCAGGCTCCTTTAGGCATCCAAAAACTCCGACATGCGACAGAGCGGCTCTCTAGCCATTTTCGAGATTCAAGCCTCAAAACTGCAAATGTCCGGGACCTGCTCCCAGGCGAAACCTGCCAGCCCCGAAAGGTGTTGCTTTCCTGAAACCTCTACCATGGCCCCATTCACAGCCCTACTAACCCTGGAGCTGCAGGCTCCTTTAGGCATCCAAAAACTCCGACATGCGACAGAGCGGCTCTCTAGCCATTTTCCGAGATTCAAGCCTCAAAACTGCAAATGTCCGGGACCTGCTCCCAGGCGAAAGTTCCCAGTTCCCAAAGCTGTTGCTTTCCTGAAACCTCTACCATGGCCCCATTCACAGCCCTACTAACCCTGGAGCTGCAGGCTCCTTTAGGCATCCAAAAACTCCGACATGCGACAGAGCGGCTCTCTAGCCATTTTCGAGATTCAAGCCTCAAAACTGCAAATGTCCGGGACCTGCTCCCAGGCGAAACCTGCCAGCCCCGAAAGGTGTTGCTTTCCTGAAACCTCTACCATGGCCCCATTCACAGCCCTACTAACCCTGAAGCTGCAGGCTCCTTTAGGCATCCAAAAACTCCGACATGCGACAGAGCGGCTCTCTAGCCATTTTCGAGATTCAAGCCTCAAAACTGCAAATGTCCGGGACCTGCTCCCAGGCGAAACCTGCCAGCCCCGAAAGGTGTTGCTTTCCTGAAACCTCTACCATGGCCCCATTCACAGCCCTACTAACCCTGGAGCTGCAGGCTCCTTTAGGCATCCAAAAACTCCGACATGCGACAGAGCGGCTCTCTAGCCATTTTCGAGATTCAAGCCTCAAAACTGCAAACGTCCGGGCCTGCTCCCAGGCGAAACCTGCCAGTCCCGAAAGCTGTTGCTTTCCTGAAACCTCTACCATGGCCCCATTCACAGCCCTACTAACCCTGAAGCTGCAGGCTCCTTTAGGCATCCAAAAACTCCGACATGCGACAGAGCGGCTCTCTAGCCATTTTCCGAGATTCAAGCCTCAAAACTGCAAATGACTGGGCCCTGCTCCCAGGCGAAACCTGCCAGTTCCCGAAAGCTGTGTCTTTCCTGAAACCTCTACCATGGCCCCATTCACAGCCCTACTAACCCTGGAGCTGCAGGCTCCTTTAGGCATCCAAAAACTCCGACATGCGACAGAGCGGCTCTCTAGCCATTTTCGAGATTCAAGCCTCAAAACTGCAAATGTCCGGGCCCTGCTCCCAGGCGAAACCTGCCAGCCCCGAAAGGTGTTGCTTTCCTGAAACCTCTACCATGGCCCCATTCACAGCCCTACTAACCCTGGAGCTGCAGGCTCCTTTAGGCATCCAAAAACTCCGACATGCGACAGAGCGGCTCTCTAGCCATTTTCCGAGATTCAAGCCTCAAAACTGCAAATGTCCGGGACCTGCTCCCAGGCGAAACCTCCAGTTCCCAATGCTGTGTCTTTCCTGAAACCTCTACCATGGCCCCATTCACAGCCCTACTAACCCTGAAGCTGCAGGCTCCTTTAGGCATCCAAAAACTCCGACATGCGACTTAGCGGCTCTCTAGCCATTTCCGAGATTCAAGCCTCAAAACTGCAAATGTCCGGGACCTGCTCCCAGGCGAAAGTTCCCAGTTCCCAATGCTGTGTCTTTCCTGAAACCTCTACCATGGCCCCATTCACAGCCCTACTAACCCTGAAGCTGCAGGCTCCTTTAGGCATCCAAAAACTCCGACATGCGACAGAGCGGCTCTCTAGCCATTTTCGAGATTCAAGCCTCAAAACTGCAAATGTCCGGGACCTGCTCCCAGGCGAAACCTGCCAGTTCCCAAAGGTGTGTCTTTCCTGAAACCTCTACCATGGCCCCATTCACAGCCCTACTAACCCTGAGCTGCAGGCTCCTTTAGGCATCCAAAAACTCCGACATGCGACAGAGCGGCTCTCTAGCCATTTTCGAGATTCAAGCCTCAAAACTGCAAATGTCCGGGACCTGCTCCCAGGCGAAACCTGCCAGCCCCGAAAGGTGTTGCTTTCCTGAAACCTCTACCATGGCCCCATTCACAGCCCTACTAACCCTGGAGCTGCAGGCTCCTTTAGGCATCCAAAAACTCCGACATGCGACAGAGCGGCTCACTAGCCATTTTCGAGATTCAAGCCTCAAAACTGCAAATGTCCGGGACCTGCTCCCAGGCGAAACCTGCCAGTTCCCGAATGCTGTTCTTTCCTGAAACCTCTACCATGGCCCCATTCACAGCCCTACTAACCCTGGAGCTGCAGGCTCCTTTAGGCATCCAAAAACTCCGACATGCGACAGAGCGGCTCTCTAGCCATTTCCGAGATTCAAGCCTCAAAACTGCAAATGTCCGGGCCTGCGCCCAGGCGAAACCTGCCAGCCCCGAAAGGTGTTGCTTTCCTGAAACCTCTACCATGGCCCCATTCACAGCCCTACTAACCCTGAAGCTGCAGGCTCCTTTAGGCATCCAAAAACTCCGACATGCGACAGAGCGGCTCTCTAGCCATTTTCGAGATTCAAGCCTCAAAACTGCAAATGTCCGGGACCTGCTCCCAGGCGAAACCTGCCAGCCCCGAAAGGTGTTGCTTTCCTGAAACCTCTACCATGGCCCCATTCACAGCCCTACTAACCCTGAAGCTGCAGGCTCCTTTAGGCATCCAAAAACTCCGACATGCGACAGAGCGGCTCTCTAGCCATTTTCGAGATTCAAGCCTCAAAACTGCAAATGTCCGGGACCTGCTCCCAGGCGAAACCTGCCAGCCCCGAATGCTGTTGCTTTCCTGAAACCTCTACCATGGCCCCATTCACAGCCCTACTAACCCTGGAGCTGCAGGCTCCTTTAGGCATCCAAAAACTCCGACATGCGACAGAGCGGCTCTCTAGCCATTTTCGAGATTCAAGCCTCAAAACTGCAAATGTCCGGGCCCTGCTCCCAGGCGAAACCTGCCAGTTCCGAAAGGTGTTGCTTTCCTGAAACCTCTACCATGGCCCCATTCACAGCCCTACTAACCCTGAAGCTGCAGGCTCCTTTAGGCATCCAAAAACTCCGACATGCGACAGAGCGGCTCTCTAGCCATTTTCGAGATTCAAGCCTCAAAACTGCAAATGTCCGGGACCTGCTCCCAGGCGAAAGTTCCCAGTTCCCAATGCTGTGTCTTTCCTGAAACCTCTACCATGGCCCCATTCACAGCCCTACTAACCCTGAAGCTGCAGGCTCCTTTAGGCATCCAAAAACTCCGACATGCGACAGAGCGGCTCTCTAGCCATTTTCGAGATTCAAGCCTCAAAACTGCAAACGACTGGGCCCTGCTCCCAGGCGAAACCTGCCAGCCCCGAAAGGTGTTGCTTTCCTGAAACCTCTACCATGGCCCCATTCACAGCCCTACTAACCCTGGAGCTGCAGGCTCCTTTAGGCATCCAAAAACTCCGACATGCGACAGAGCGGCTCTCTAGCCATTTTCGAGATTCAAGCCTCAAAACTGCAAACGTCCGGGACCTGCTCCCAGGCGAAACCTGCCAGCCCCGAAAGGTGTTGCTTTCCTGAAACCTCTACCATGGCCCCATTCACAGCCCTACTAACCCTGAAGCTGCAGGCTCCTTTAGGCATCCAAAAACTCCGACATGCGACAGAGCGGCTCTCTAGCCATTTTCGAGATTCAAGCCTCAAAACTGCAAATGTCCGGGACCTGCTCCCAGGCGAAACCTGCCAGCCCCGAAAGGTGTTGCTTTCCTGAAACCTCTACCATGGCCCCATTCACAGCCCTACTAACCCTGGAGCTGCAGGCTCCTTTAGGCATCCAAAAACTCCGACATGCGACAGAGCGGCTCTCTAGCCATTTTCGAGATTCAAGCCTCAAAACTGCAAATGTCCGGGACCTGCTCCCAGGCGAAAGTTCCCAGTTCCCAATGCTGTGCTTTCCTGAAACCTCTACCATGGCCCCATTCACAGCCCTACTAACCCTGGAGCTGCAGGCTCCTTTAGGCATCCAAAAACTCCGACATGCGACAGAGCGGCTCTCTAGCCATTTTCGAGATTCAAGCCTCAAAACTGCAAATGTCCGGGACCTGCTCCCAGGCGAAAGTTCCCAGTTCCCAAAGCTGTGTCTTTCCTGAAACCTCTACCATGGCCCCATTCACAGCCCTACTAACCCTGAGCTGCAGGCTCCTTTAGGCATCCAAAAACTCCGACATGCGACTGAGCGGCTCACTAGCCATTTTCGAGATTCAAGCCTCAAAACTGCAAATGTCCGGGACCTGCTCCCAGGCGAAACCTGCCAGCCCCGAAAGGTGTTGCTTTCCTGAAACCTCTACCATGGCCCCATTCACAGCCCTACTAACCCTGGAGCTGCAGGCTCCTTTAGGCATCCAAAAACTCCGACATGCGACAGAGCGGCTCTCTAGCCATTTTCCGAGATTCAAGCCTCAAAACTGCAAATGTCCGGGACCTGCTCCCAGGCGAAACGTCCCAGTTCCCAAAGGTGTTGCTTTCCTGAAACCTCTACCATGGCCCCATTCACAGCCCTACTAACCCTGGAGCTGCAGGCTCCTTTAGGCATCCAAAAACTCCGACATGCGACAGAGCGGCTCACTAGCCATTTTCGAGATTCAAGCCTCAAAACTGCAAATGTCCGGGACCTGCTCCCAGGCGAAACCTGCCCAGTTCCCGAAAGGTGTTGCTTTCCTGAAACCTCTACCATGGCCCCATTCACAGCCCTACTAACCCTGGAGCTGCAGGCTCCTTTAGGCATCCAAAAACTCCGACATGCGACAGAGCGGCTCTCTAGCCATTTTCGAGATTCAAGCCTCAAAACTGCAAACGACTGGGCCCTGCTCCCAGGCGAAACCTGCCAGTCCCGAAAGGTGTTGCTTTCCTGAAACCTCTACCATGGCCCCATTCACAGCCCTACTAACCCTGAAGCTGCAGGCTCCTTTAGGCATCCAAAAACTCCGACATGCGACAGAGCGGCTCTCTAGCCATTTTCGAGATTCAAGCCTCAAAACTGCAAATGTCCGGGCCCTGCTCCCAGGCGAAACCTGCCAGTTCCCAAAGCTGTTCTTTCCTGAAACCTCTACCATGGCCCCATTCACAGCCCTACTAACCCTGAAGCTGCAGGCTCCTTTAGGCATCCAAAAACTCCGACATGCGACAGAGCGGCTCTCTAGCCATTTTCGAGATTCAAGCCTCAAAACTGCAAATGTCCGGGACCTGCTCCCAGGCGAAACATCCCAGTTCCCAATGCTGTTGCTTTCCTGAAACCTCTACCATGGCCCCATTCACAGCCCTACTAACCCTGAAGCTGCAGGCTCCTTTAGGCATCCAAAAACTCCGACATGCGACAGAGCGGCTCTCTAGCCATTTTCGAGATTCAAGCCTCAAAACTGCAAATGTCCGGGACCTGCTCCCAGGCGAAACCTGCCAGCCCCGAAAGGTGTTGCTTTCCTGAAACCTCTACCATGGCCCCATTCACAGCCCTACTAACCCTGAAGCTGCAGGCTCCTTTAGGCATCCAAAAACTCCGACATGCGACAGAGCGGCTCTCTAGCCATTTTCGAGATTCAAGCCTCAAAACTGCAAACGTCCGGGACCTGCTCCCAGGCGAAACCTGCCAGTTCCCAATGCTGTGTCTTTCCTGAAACCTCTACCATGGCCCCATTCACAGCCCTACTAACCCTGGAGCTGCAGGCTCCTTTAGGCATCCAAAAACTCCGACATGCGACAGAGCGGCTCTCTAGCCATTTTCCGATTCAAGCCTCAAAACTGCAAACGTCCGGGCCCTGCTCCCAGGCGAAACCTGCCAGCCCCGAAAGCTGTTGCTTTCCTGAAACCTCTACCATGGCCCCATTCACAGCCCTACTAACCCTGAGCTGCAGGCTCCTTTAGGCATCCAAAAACTCCGACATGCGACAGAGCGGCTCTCTAGCCATTTTCGAGATTCAAGCCTCAAAACTGCAAATGTCCGGGCCTGCTCCCAGGCGAAACCTGCCAGCCCAAAGGTGTTGCTTTCCTGAAACCTCTACCATGGCCCCATTCACAGCCCTACTAACCCTGAAGCTGCAGGCTCCTTTAGGCATCCAAAAACTCCGACATGCGACAGAGCGGCTCTCTAGCCATTTTCGAGATTCAAGCCTCAAAACTGCAAATGTCCGGGACCTGCTCCCAGGCGAAACATCCCAGAACCCAAAGCTGTGTCTTTCCTGAAACCTCTACCATGGCCCCATTCACAGCCCTACTAACCCTGAAGCTGCAGGCTCCTTTAGGCATCCAAAAACTCCGACATGCGACAGAGCGGCTCACTAGCCATTTTCGAGATTCAAGCCTCAAAACTGCAAATGTCCGGGACCTGCTCCCAGGCGAAAGTTCCCAGTTCCCAATGCTGTGTCTTTGCTGAAACCTCTACCATGGCCCCATTCACAGCCCTACTAACCCTGAAGCTGCAGGCTCCTTTAGGCATCCAAAAACTCCGACATGCGACAGAGCGGCTCTCTAGCCATTTTCGAGATTCAAGCCTCAAAACTGCAAACGTCCGGGCCCTGCTCCCAGGCGAAACCTGCCAGCCCCGAAAGGTGTTGCTTTCCTGAAACCTCTACCATGGCCCCATTCACAGCCCTACTAACCCTGGAGCTGCAGGCTCCTTTAGGCATCCAAAAACTCCGACATGCGACAGAGCGGCTCTCTAGCCATTTTCGAGATTCAAGCCTCAAAACTGCAAATGTCCGGGACCTGCTCCCAGGCGAAACCTGCCAGCCCCGAAAGCTGTTGCTTTCCTGAAACCTCTACCATGGCCCCATTCACAGCCCTACTAACCCTGGAGCTGCAGGCTCCTTTAGGCATCCAAAAACTCCGACATGCGACAGAGCGGCTCTCTAGCCATTTTCGAGATTCAAGCCTCAAAACTGCAAATGTCCGGGACCTGCTCCCAGGCGAAACCTGCCAGCCCCAAATGTGTTGCTTTCCTGAAACCTCTACCATGGCCCCATTCACAGCCCTACTAACTCTGGAGCTGCAGCCTCCTTTAGGCATCCAAAAACTCCGACATGCGACAGAGCGGCTCTCTAGCCATTTTCGAGATTCAAGCCTCAAAACTGCAAATGTCCGGGCCTGCTCCCAGGCGAAACCTGCCAGTCCCGAAAGGTGTTGCTTTCCTGAAACCTCTACCATGGCCCCATTCACAGCCCTACTAACCCTGAAGCTGCAGGCTCCTTTAGGCATCCAAAAACTCCGACATGCGACAGAGCGGCTCTCTAGCCATTTTCGAGATTCAAGCCTCAAAACTGCAAATGTCCGGGACCTGCTCCCAGGCGAAAGTTCCCAGTTCCCAATGCTGTGTCTTTCCTGAAACCTCTACCATGGCCCCATTCACAGCCCTACTAACCCTGAAGCTGCAGGCTCCTTTAGGCATCCAAAAACTCCGACATGCGACAGAGCGGCTCTCTAGCCATTTTCGAGATTCAAGCCTCAAAACTGCAAATGTCCGGGACCTGCTCCCAGGCGAAACCTGCCAGCCCCGAAAGGTGTTGCTTTCCTGAAACCTCTACCATGGCCCCATTCACAGCCCTACTAACCCTGGAGCTGCAGGCTCCTTTAGGCATCCAAAAACTCCGACATGCGACAGAGCGGCTCTCTAGCCATTTTCGAGATTCAAGCCTCAAAACTGCAAATGTCCGGGCCCTGCTCCCAGGCGAAACCTCCCAGTTCCCAATGCTGTTGCTTTCCTGAAACCTCTACCATGGCCCCATTCACAGCCCTACTAACCCTGAAGCTGCAGGCTCCTTTAGGCATCCAAAAACTCCGACATGCGACAGAGCGGCTCACTAGCCATTTTCGAGATTCAAGCCTCAAAACTGCAAATGTCCGGGACCTGCTCCCAGGCGAAACCTGCCAGCCCCGAAAGGTGTTGCTTTCCTGAAACCTCTACCATGGCCCCATTCACAGCCCTACTAACCCTGAAGCTGCAGGCTCCTTTAGGCATCCAAAAACTCCGACATGCGACAGAGCGGCTCTCTAGCCATTTTCGAGATTCAAGCCTCAAAACTGCAAATGTCCGGGACCTGCTCCCAGGCGAAACCTGCCAGCCCCGAAAGGTGTTGCTTTCCTGAAACCTCTACCATGGCCCCATTCACAGCCCTACTAACCCTGGAGCTGCAGGCTCCTTTAGGCATCCAAAAACTCCGACATGCGACAGAGCGGCTCTCTAGCCATTTTCGAGATTCAAGCCTCAAAACTGCAAATGTCCGGGACCTGCTCCCAGGCGAAACCTGCCAGTTCCCAAAGCTGTTGCTTTCCTGAAACCTCTACCATGGCCCCATTCACAGCCCTACTAACCCTGGACCTGCAGGCTCCTTTAGGCATCCAAAAACTCCGACATGCGACTTAGCAGCTCTCTAGCCATTTTCGAGATTCAAGCCTCAAAACTGCAAATGTCCGGGACCTGCTCCCAGGCGAAACCTGCCAGTCCCGAAAGGTGTTGCTTTCCTGAAACCTCTACCATGGCCCCATTCACAGCCCTACTAACCCTGAAGCTGCAGGCTCCTTTAGGCATCCAAAAACTCCGACATGCGACAGAGCGGCTCTCTAGCCATTTTCGAGATTCAAGCCTCAAAACTGCAAATGTCCGGGACCTGCTCCCAGGCGAAAGTTCCCAGTTCCCAATGCTGTGTCTTTGTTGAAACCTCTACCATGGCCCCATTCACAGCCCTACTAACCCTGAAGCTGCAGGCTCCTTTAGGCATCCAAAAACTCCGACATGCGACAGAGCGGCTCTCTAGCCATTTTCGAGATTCAAGCCTCAAAACTGCAAACGACTGGGCCCTGCTCCCAGGCGAAACCTGCCAGTCCCGAAAGGTGTTGCTTTCCTGAAACCTCTACCATGGCCCCATTCACAGCCCTACTAACCCTGGAGCTGCAGGCTCCTTTAGGCATCCAAAAACTCCGACATGCGACAGAGCGGCTCTCTAGCCATTTTCGAGATTCAAGCCTCAAAACTGCAAATGTCCGGGACCTGCTCCCAGGCGAAACCTGCCAGCCCCGAAAGGTGTTGCTTTCCTGAAACCTCTACCATGGCCCCATTCACAGCCCTACTAACCCTGAAGCTGCAGGCTCCTTTAGGCATCCAAAAACTCCGACATGCGACAGAGCGGCTCTCTAGCCATTTTCGAGATTCAAGCCTCAAAACTGCAAATGTCCGGGACCTGCTCCCAGGCGAAACCTGCCAGTTCCCGAAAGGTGTTCTTTCCTGAAACCTCTACCATGGCCCCATTCACAGCCCTACTAACCCTGAAGCTGCAGGCTCCTTTAGGCATCCAAAAACTCCGACATGCGACAGAGCGGCTCTCTAGCCATTTTCGAGATTCAAGCCTCAAAACTGCAAATGTCCGGGACCTGCTCCCAGGCGAAAGTTCCCAGTTCCCAAAGCTGTGTCTTTCCTGAAACCTCTACCATGGCCCCATTCACAGCCCTACTAACCCTGAAGCTGCAGGCTCCTTTAGGCATCCAAAAACTCCGACATGCGACAGAGCGGCTCTCTAGCCATTTTCGAGATTCAAGCCTCAAAACTGCAAATGTCCGGGACCTGCTCCCAGGCGAAACCTGCCAGCCCCGAAAGGTGTTGCTTTCCTGAAACCTCTACCATGGCCCCATTCACAGCCCTACTAACCCTGGAGCTGCAGGCTCCTTTAGGCATCCAAAAACTCCGACATGCGACAGAGCGGCTCTCTAGCCATTTTCGAGATTCAAGCCTCAAAACTGCAAATGTCCGGGCCCTGCTCCCAGGCGAAACCTGCCAGCCCCGAATGCTGTGTCTTTCCTGAAACCTCTACCATGGCCCCATTCACAGCCCTACTAACCCTGGAGCTGCAGGCTCCTTTAGGCATCCAAAAACTCCGACATGCGACAGAGCGGCTCTCTAGCCATTTTCGAGATTCAAGCCTCAAAACTGCAAATGTCCGGGACCTGCTCCCAGGCGAAACCTGCCAGCCCCGAAAGGTGTTGCTTTCCTGAAACCTCTACCATGGCCCCATTCACAGCCCTACTAACCCTGAAGCTGCAGGCTCCTTTAGGCATCCAAAAACTCCGACATGCGACAGAGCGGCTCTCTAGCCATTTTCGAGATTCAAGCCTCAAAACTGCAAATGTCCGGGACCTGCTCCCAGGCGAAAGTTCCCAGTTCCCAAAGGTGTGTCTTTCCTGAAACCTCTACCATGGCCCCATTCACAGCCCTACTAACCCTGAAGCTGCAGGCTCCTTTAGGCATCCAAAAACTCCGACATGCGACAGAGCGGCTCTCTAGCCATTTTCGAGATTCAAGCCTCAAAACTGCAAATGTCCGGGCCCTGCTCCCAGGCGAAACCTGCCAGCCCCGAAAGGTGTTGCTTTCCTGAAACCTCTACCATGGCCCCATTCACAGCCCTACTAACCCTGGAGCTGCAGGCTCCTTTAGGCATCCAAAAACTCCGACATGCGACAGAGCGGCTCTCTAGCCATTTTCGAGATTCAAGCCTCAAAACTGCAAATGTCCGGGACCTGCTCCCAGGCGAAAGTTCCCAGTTCCCAATGCTGTGTCTTTGCTGAAACCTCTACCATGGCCCCATTCACAGCCCTACTAACCCTGAAGCTGCAGGCTCCTTTAGCCATCCAAAAACTCCGACATGCGACAGAGCGGCTCTCTAGCCATTTTCGAGATTCAAGCCTCAAAACTGCAAATGTCCGGGACCTGCTCCCAGGCGAAACCTGCCAGCCCCGAAAGGTGTTGCTTTCCTGAAACCTCTACCATGGCCCCATTCACAGCCCTACTAACCCTGGAGCTGCAGGCTCCTTTAGGCATCCAAAAACTCCGACATGCGACAGAGCGGCTCTCTAGCCATTTTCGAGATTCAAGCCTCAAAACTGCAAATGTCCGGGACCTGCTCCCAGGCGAAACCTGCCAGCCCCAAAGGTGTTGCTTTCCTGAAACCTCTACCATGGCCCCATTCACAGCCCTACTAACCCTGAAGCTGCAGGCTCCTTTAGGCATCCAAAAACTCCGACATGCGACAGAGCGGCTCTCTAGCCATTTTCGAGATTCAAGCCTCAAAACTGCAAATGTCCGGGACCTGCTCCCAGGCGAAACCTGCCAGCCCCGAAAGGTGTTGCTTTCCTGAAACCTCTACCATGGCCCCATTCACAGCCCTACTAACCCTGAAGCTGCAGGCTCCTTTAGGCATCCAAAAACTCCGACATGCGACAGAGCGGCTCTCTAGCCATTTTCGAGATTCAAGCCTCAAAACTGCAAATGTCCGGGACCTGCTCCCAGGCGAAACCTTCCCAGTTCCCAAAGCTGTGTCTTTGCTGAAACCTCTACCATGGCCCCATTCACAGCCCTACTAACCCTGGAGCTGCAGGCTCCTTTAGGCATCCAAAAACTCCGACATGCGACAGAGCGGCTCTCTAGCCATTTTCGAGATTCAAGCCTCAAAACTGCAAATGTCCGGGACCTGCTCCCAGGCGAAACCTGCCAGCCAAGAAAGGTGTTGCTTTCCTGAAACCTCTACCATGGCCCCATTCACAGCCCTACTAACCCTGAAGCTGCAGGCTCCTTTAGGCATCCAAAAACTCCGACATGCGACAGAGTGGCTCTCTAGCCATTTTCGAGATTCAAGCCTCAAAACTGCAAATGTCCGGGACCTGCTCCCAGGTGAAATTTCCAGTTCCCAATGCTGTGTCTTTGCTGAAACCTCTACCATGGCCCCATTCACAGCCCTACTAACCCTGAAGCTGCAGGCTCCTTTAGGCATCCAAAAACGACAACATGCGACAGAGCGGCTCTCTAGCCATTTTCGAGATTCAAGCCTCAAAACTGCAAATGTCCGGCCCTGCTCCCAGGCGAAACCTGCCAGTCCCGAAAGGTGTTGCTTTCCTGACACCTCTACCATGGCCCCATTCACAGCCCTACTAACCCTGGAGCTGCAGGCTCCTTTAGGCATCCAAAAACTCCGACATGCGACAGAGCGGCTCTCTAGCCATTTTCGAGATTCAAGCCTCAAAACTGCAAATGTCCGGGACCTGCTCCCAGGCGAAACCTGCCAGAACCCAAAGGTGTTGCTTTCCTGAAACCTCTACCATGGCCCCATTCACAGCCCTACTAACCCTGGAGCTGCAGGCTCCTTTAGGCATCCAAAAACTCCGACATGCGACAGAGCGGCTCTCTAGCCATTTTCGAGATTCAAGCCTCAAAACTGCAAATGTCCGGGACCTGCTCCCAGGCGAAAGTTCCCAGTTCCCAATGCTGTGTCTTTGTTGAAACCTCTACCATGGCCCCATTCACAGCCCTACTAACCCTGAAGCTGCAGGCTCCTTTAGGCATCCAAAAACTCCGACATGCGACTTAGCGGCTCTCTAGCCATTTTCGAGATTCAAGCCTCAAAACTGCAAATGTCCGGGACCTGCTCCCAGGCGAAACCTGCCAGCCCCGAAAGGTGTTGCTTTCCTGAAACCTCTACCATGGCCCCATTCACAGCCCTACTAACCCTGAAGCTGCAGGCTCCTTTAGGCATCCAAAAACTCCGACATGCGACAGAGCGGCTCTCTAGCCATTTTCGAGATTCAAGCCTCAAAACTGCAAATGTCCGGGCCTGCTCCCAGGCGAAACCTGCCAGCCCCGAAAGGTGTTGCTTTCCTGAAACCTCTACCATGGCCCCATTCACAGCCCTACTAACCCTGGAGCTGCAGGCTCCTTTAGGCATCCAAAAACTCCGACATGCGACAGAGCGGCTCTCTAGCCATTTTCGAGATTCAAGCCTCAAAACTGCAAATGTCCGGGACCTGCTCCCAGGCGAAAGTTCCCAGTTCCCAATGCTGTGTCTTTCCTGAAACCTCTACCATGGCCCCATTCACAGCCCTACTAACCCTGGAGCTGCAGGCTCCTTTAGGCATCCAAAAACTCCGACATGCGACAGAGCGGCTCTCTAGCCATTTTCGAGATTCAAGCCTCAAAACTGCAAATGTCCGGGACCTGCTCCCAGGCGAAACCTGCCAGCCCCCAAAGGTGTTGCTTTCCTGAAACCTCTACCATGGCCCCATTCACAGCCCTACTAACCCTGGAGCTGCAGGCTCCTTTAGGCATCCAAAAACTCCGACATGCGACAGAGCGGCTCTCTAGCCATTTTCGAGATTCAAGCCTCAAAACTGCAAATGTCCGGGACCCTGCTCCCAGGCGAAACCTGCCAGCCCCGAAAGGTGTTGCTTTCCTGAAACCTCTACCATGGCCCCATTCACAGCCCTACTAACCCTGAAGCTGCAGGCTCCTTTAGGCATCCAAAAACTCCGACATGCGACAGAGCGGCTCTCTAGCCATTTTCGAGATTCAAGCCTCAAAACTGCAAATGTCCGGGACCTGCTCCCAGGCGAAACCTGCCAGTCCCGAAAGGTGTTGCTTTCCTGAAACCTCTACCATGGCCCCATTCACAGCCCTACTAACCCTGAAGCTGCAGGCTCCTTTAGGCATCCAAAAACTCCGACATGCGACAGAGCGGCTCTCTAGCCATTTTCGAGATTCAAGCCTCAAAACTGCAAATGTCCGGGACCTGCTCCCAGGCGAAACCTGCCAGGCCCGAAAGGTGTTGCTTTCCTGAAACCTCTACCATGGCCCCATTCACAGCCCTACTAACCCTGGAGCTGCAGGCTCCTTTAGGCATCCAAAAACTCCGACATGCGACAGAGCGGCTCACTAGCCATTTTCGAGATTCAAGCCTCAAAACTGCAAACGTCCGGGACCTGCTCCCAGGCGAAACCTGCCAGCCCCGAAAGGTGTTGCTTTCCTGAAACCTCTACCATGGCCCCATTCACAGCCCTACTAACCCTGGAGCTGCAGGCTCCTTTAGGCATCCAAAAACTCCGACATGCGACAGAGCGGCTCTCTAGCCATTTTCGAGATTCAAGCCTCAAAACTGCAAATGTCCGGGACTTGCTCCCAGGCGAAAGTTCCCAGTTCCCAAAGCTGTGTCTTTCCTGAAACCTCTACCATGGCCCCATTCACAGCCCTACTAACCCTGGAGCTGCAGGCTCCTTTAGGCATCCAAAAACTCCGACATGCGACAGAGCGGCTCTCTAGCCATTTTCGAGATTCAAGCCTCAAAACTGCAAATGTCCGGGACCTGCTCCCAGGCGAAACCTGCCAGTTCCCAAAGCTGTGCTTTCCTGAAACCTCTACCATGGCCCCATTCACAGCCCTACTAACCCTGAAGCTGCAGGCTCCTTTAGGCATCCAAAAACTCCGACATGCGACAGAGCGGCTCTCTAGCCATTTTCGAGATTCAAGCCTCAAAACTGCAAACGTCCGGGACCTGCTCCCAGGCGAAACCTGCCAGCCCCGAAAGGTGTTGCTTTCCTGAAACCTCTACCATGGCCCCATTCACAGCCCTACTAACCCTGGAGCTGCAGGCTCCTTTAGGCATCCAAAAACTCCGACATGCGACAGAGCGGCTCTCTAGCCATTTTCGAGATTCAAGCCTCAAAACTGCAAATGTCCGGGACCTGCTCGCAGGCGAAAGTTCCCAGTTCCCAATGCTGTGCTTTCCTGAAACCTCTACCATGGCCCCATTCACAGCCCTACTAACCCTGAAGCTGCAGGCTCCTTTAGGCATCCAAAAACTCCGACATGCGACAGAGCGGCTCACTAGCCATTTTCGAGATTCAAGCCTCAAAACTGCAAATGTCCGGGACCTGCTCCCAGGCGAAACTTGCCAGTTCCCAAAGGTGTGTCTTTCCTGAAACCTCTACCATGGCCCCATTCACAGCCCTACTAACCCTGGAGCTGCAGGCTCCTTTAGGCATCCAAAAACTCCGACATGCGACAGAGCGGCTCTCTAGCCATTTTCGAGATTCAAGCCTCAAAACTGCAAATGTCCGGGACCTGCTCCCAGGCGAAACCTGCCAGTCCCAATGCTGTGCTTTCCTGAAACCTCTACCATGGCCCCATTCACAGCCCTACTAACCCTGGAGCTGCAGGCTCCTTTAGGCATCCAAAAACTCCGACATGCGACAGAGCGGCTCTCTAGCCATTTTCGAGATTCAAGCCTCAAAACTGCAAACGTCCGGGACCTGCTCCCAGGCGAAACCTGCCAGCCCCGAAAGGTGTTGCTTTCCTGAAACCTCTACCATGGCCCCATTCACAGCCCTACTAACCCTGAAGCTGCAGGCTCCTTTAGGCATCCAAAAACTCCGACATGCGACAGAGCGGCTCTCTAGCCATTTTCGAGATTCAAGCCTCAAAACTGCAAATGTCCGGGACCTGCTCCCAGGCGAAAGTTCCCAGTTCCCAATGCTGTGTCTTTGCTGAAACCTCTACCATGGCCCCATTCACAGCCCTACTAACCCTGGAGCTGCAGGCTCCTTTAGGCATCCAAAAACTCCGACATGCGACAGAGCGGCTCTCTAGCCATTTTCGAGATTCAAGCCTCAAAACTGCAAATGTCCGGGTCCTGCGCCCAGGCGAAACCTGCCAGTCCCGAAAGGTGTTTCTTTCCTGAAACCTCTACCATGGCCCCATTCACAGCCCTACTAACCCTGGAGCTGCAGGCTCCTTTAGGCATCCAAAAACTCCGACATGCGACAGAGCGGCTCTCTAGCCATTTTCGAGATTCAAGCCTCAAAACTGCAAACGTCCGGGACCTGCTCCCAGGCGAAACCTGCCAGCCCAAAGGTGTTGCTTTCCTGAAACCTCTACCATGGCCCCATTCACAGCCCTACTAACCCTGAAGCTGCAGGCTCCTTTAGGCATCCAAAAACTCCGACATGCGACAGAGCGGCTCTCTAGCCATTTTCGAGATTCAAGCCTCAAAACTGCAAATGTCCGGGACCTGCTCCCAGGCGAAAGTTCCCAGTTCCCAAAGCTGTGTCTTTCCTGAAACCTCTACCATGGCCCCATTCACAGCCCTACTAACCCTGGAGATGCAGGCTCCTTTAGGCATCCAAAAACTCCGACATGCGACAGAGCGGCTCTCTAGCCATTTTCGAGATTCAAGCCTCAAAACTGCAAACGTCCGGGACCTGCTCCCAGGCGAAACCTGCCAGCCCCGAAAGGTGTTGCTTTCCTGAAACCTCTACCATGGCCCCATTCACAGCCCTACTAACCCTGAAGCTGCAGGCTCCTTTAGGCATCCAAAAACTCCGACATGCGACAGAGCGGCTCTCTAGCCATTTTCGAGATTCAAGCCTCAAAACTGCAAATGTCGGGACCTGCTCCCAGGCGAAACCTGCCAGCCCCAAAGGTGTTGCTTTCCTGAAACCTCTACCATGGCCCCATTCACAGCCCTACTAACCCTGGAGCTGCAGGCTCCTTTAGGCATCCAAAAACTCCGACATGCGACAGAGCGGCTCTCTAGCCATTTTCGAGATTCAAGCCTCAAAACTGCAAATGTCCGGGACCTGCTCCCAGGCGAAACCTGCCAGCCCCGAAAGGTGTTGCTTTCCTGAAACCTCTACCATGGCCCCATTCACAGCCCTACTAACCCTGGAGCTGCAGGCTCCTTTAGGCATCCAAAAACTCCGACATGCGACAGAGCGGCTCTCTAGCCATTTTCGAGATTCAAGCCTCAAAACTGCAAATGTCCGGGACCTGCTCCCAGGCGAAACCTGCCAGCCCGAAAGGTGTTGCTTTCCTGAAACCTCTACCATGGCCCCATTCACAGCCCTACTAACCCTGAAGCTGCAGGCTCCTTTAGGCATCCAAAAACTCCGACATGCGACAGAGTGGCTCTCTAGCCATTTTCGAGATTCAAGCCTCAAAACTGCAAATGTCCGGGCCTGCTCCCAGGCGAAACCTCCCAGTTCCCGAATGCTGTGTGCTTTCCTGAAACCTCTACCATGGCCCCATTCACAGCCCTACTAACCCTGAAGCTGCAGGCTCCTTTAGGCATCCAAAAACTCCGACATGCGACAGAGCGGCTCTCTAGCCATTTTCGAGATTCAAGCCTCAAAACTGCAAATGTCCGGGACCTGCTCCCAGGCGAAACCTGCCAGCCCCGAAAGGTGTTGCTTTCCTGAAACCTCTACCATGGCCCCATTCACAGCCCTACTAACCCTGGAGCTGCAGGCTCCTTTAGGCATCCAAAAACTCCGACATGCGACAGAGCGGCTCTCTAGCCATTTTCGAGATTCAAGCCTCAAAACTGCAAATGTCCGGGACCTGCTCCCAGGCGAAACATCCCAGTTCCCAATGCTGTGTCTTTCCTGAAACCTCTACCATGGCCCCATTCACAGCCCTACTAACCCTGAAGCTGCAGGCTCCTTTAGGCATCCAAAAACTCCGACATGCGACTTAGCGGCTCTCTAGCCATTTTCGAGATTCAAGCCTCAAAACTGCAAATGTCCGGGACCTGCTCCCAGGCGAAAGTTCCCAGTTCCCAATGCTGTGTCTTTGTTGAAACCTCTACCATGGCCCCATTCACAGCCCTACTAACCCTGAGCTGCAGGCTCCTTTAGGCATCCAAAAACTCCGACATGCGACTTAGCGGCTCTCTAGCCATTTTCGAGATTCAAGCCTCAAAACTGCAAATGTCCGGGACCTGCTCCCAGGCGAAAGTTCCCAGTTCCCAATGCTTTGTCTTTCCTGAAACCTCTACCATGGCCCCATTCACAGCCCTACTAACCCTGAAGCTGCAGGCTCCTTTAGGCATCCAAAAACTCCGACATGCGACAGAGCGGCTCTCTAGCCATTTTCGAGATTCAAGCCTCAAAACTGCAAATGTCCGGGACCTGCTCCCAGGCGAAAGTTCCCAGTTCCCAATGCTGTGTCTTTCCTGAAACCTCTACCATGGCCCCATTCACAGCCCTACTAACCCTGGAGCTGCAGGCTCCTTTAGGCATCCAAAAACTCCGACATGCGACAGAGCGGCTCTCTAGCCATTTTCGAGATTCAAGCCTCAAAACTGCAAATGTCCGGGACCTGCTCCCAGGCGAAACCTGCCAGCCCCGAAAGGTGTTGCTTTCCTGAAACCTCTACCATGGCCCCATTCACAGCCCTACTAACCCTGAGCTGCAGGCTCCTTTAGGCATCCAAAAACTCCGACATGCGACAGAGCGGCTCTCTAGCCATTTTCGAGATTCAAGCCTCAAAACTGCAAATGTCCGGGACCTGCTCCCAGGCGAAAGTTCCCAGCCCCAATGCTGTGTCTTTCCTGAAACCTCTACCATGGCCCCATTCACAGCCCTACTAACCCTGGAGCTGCAGGCTCCTTTAGGCATCCAAAAACTCCGACATGCGACAGAGCGGCTCTCTAGCCATTTTCGAGATTCAAGCCTCAAAACTGCAAATGTCCGGGACCTGCTCCCAGGCGAAACCTGCCAGTCCCGAAAGGTGTTGCTTTCCTGAAACCTCTACCATGGCCCCATTCACAGCCCTACTAACCCTGGAGCTGCAGGCTCCTTTAGGCATCCAAAAACTCCGACATGCGACAGAGCGGCTCTCTAGCCATTTTCGAGATTCAAGCCTCAAAACTGCAAATGTCCGGGACCTGCTCCCAGGCGAAACCTGCCAGCCCCGAAAGGTGTTGCTTTCCTGAAACCTCTACCATGGCCCCATTCACAGCCCTACTAACCCTGAAGCTGCAGGCTCTTTTAGGCATCCAAAAACTCCGACATGCGACTTAGCGGCTCTCTAGCCATTTTCGAGATTCAAGCCTCAAAACTGCAAATGTCCGGACCTGCTCCCAGGCGAAAGTTCCCAGTTCCCAATGCTGTGTCTTTCCTGAAACCTCTACCATGGCCCCATTCACAGCCCTACTAACCCTGAAGCTGCAGGCTCCTTTAGGCATCCAAAAACTCCGACATGCGACAGAGCGGCTCTCTAGCCATTTTCGAGATTCAAGCCTCAAAACTGCAAATGTCCGGGACCTGCTCCCAGGCGAAAGTTCCCAGTTCCCAAAGCTGTTCTTTCCTGAAACCTCTACCATGGCCCCATTCACAGCCCTACTAACCCTGAAGCTGCAGGCTCCTTTAGGCATCCAAAAACTCCGACATGCGACAGAGCGGCTCTCTAGCCATTTTCCGAGATTCAAGCCTCAAAACTGCAAATGTCCGGGCCCTGCTCCCAGGCGAAACCTGCCAGCCCCGAAAGGTGTTGCTTTCCTGAAACCTCTACCATGGCCCCATTCACAGCCCTACTAACCCTGGAGCTGCAGGCTCCTTTAGGCATCCAAAAACTCCGACATGCGACAGAGCGGCTCTCTAGCCATTTTCGAGATTCAAGCCTCAAAACTGCAAATGTCCGGGACCTGCTCCCAGGCGAAAGTTCCCAGTTCCCAATGCTGTGTCTTTGCTGAAACCTCTACCATGGCCCCATTCACAGCCCTACTAACCCTGGAGCTGCAGGCTCCTTTAGGCATCCAAAAACTCCGACATGCGACAGAGCGGCTCTCTAGCCATTTTCGAGATTCAAGCCTCAAAACTGCAAATGTCCGGGACCTGCTCCCAGGCGAAACCTGCCAGCCCCGAAAGGTGTTGCTTTCCTGAAACCTCTACCATGGCCCCATTCACAGCCCTACTAACCCTGAAGCTGCAGGCTCCTTTAGGCATCCAAAAACTCCGACATGCGACTTAGCGGCTCTCTAGCCATTTTCGAGATTCAAGCCTCAAAACTGCAAATGTCCGGGACCTGCTCCCAGGCGAAAGTTCCCAGTTCCCAATGCTGTGTCTTTGTTGAAACCTCTACCATGGCCCCATTCACAGCCCTACTAACCCTGAAGCTGCAGGCTCCTTTAGGCATCCAAAAACTCCGACATGCGACAGAGCGGCTCTCTAGCCATTTTCCGAGATTCAAGCCTCAAAACTGCAAACGACTGGGCCCTGCTCCCAGGCGAAACCTGCCAGCCCCGAAAGGTGTTGCTTTCCTGAAACCTCTACCATGGCCCCATTCACAGCCCTACTAACCCTGAAGCTGCAGGCTCCTTTAGGCATCCAAAAACTCCGACATGCGACAGAGCGGCTCTCTAGCCATTTTCGAGATTCAAGCCTCAAAACTGCAAATGTCCGGGACCTGCTCCCAGGCGAAAGTTCCCAGTTCCCAATGCTGTGTCTTTGCTGAAACCTCTACCATGGCCCCATTCACAGCCCTACTAACCCTGAAGCTGCAGGCTCCTTTAGGCATCCAAAAACTCCGACATGCGACTTAGCGGCTCTCTAGCCATTTTCGAGATTCAAGCCTCAAAACTGCAAATGTCCGGGACCTGCTCCCAGGCGAAAGTTCCCAGTTCCCAATGCTGTGTCTTTCCTGAAACCTCTACCATGGCCCCATTCACAGCCCTACTAACCCTGAAGCTGCAGGCTCCTTTAGGCATCCAAAAACTCCGACATGCAACAGAGCGCTCTCTAGCCATTTTCGAGATTCAAGCCTCAAAACTGCAAATGTCCGGGCCCTGCTCCCAGGCGAAAGTTGCCAGTTCCCAAAGCTGTGTCTTTCCTGAAACCTCTACCATGGCCCCATTCACAGCCCTACTAACCCTGGAGCTGCAGGCTCCTTTAGGCATCCAAAAACTCCGACATGCGACAGAGCGGCTCACTAGCCATTTTCGAGATTCAAGCCTCAAAACTGCAAATGTCCGGGACCTGCTCCCAGGCGAAACCTGCCAGCCCCAAAGGTGTGCTTTCCTGAAACCTCTACCATGGCCCCATTCACAGCCCTACTAACCCTGGAGCTGCAGGCTCCTTTAGGCATCCAAAAACTCCGACATGCGACAGAGCGGCTCTCTAGCCATTTTCGAGATTCAAGCCTCAAAACTGCAAATGTCCGGACCTGCTCCCAGGCGAAACCCCAGCCCCGAAAGGTGTTGCTTTCCTGAAACCTCTACCATGGCCCCATTCACAGCCCTACTAACCCTGGAGCTGCAGGCTCCTTTAGGCATCCAAAAACTCCGACATGCGACGGAGCAGCTATCTAGCCATTTTCGAGATTCAAGCCTCAAAACTGCAAATGTCCGGGACCTGCTCCCAGGCGAAACCTGCCAGCCCGAAAGGTGTTGCTTTCCTGAAACCTCTACCATGGCCCCATTCACAGCCCTACTAACCCTGGAGCTGCAGGCTCCTTTAGGCATCCAAAAACTCCGACATGCGACAGAGCGGCTCTCTAGCCATTTTCGAGATTCAAGCCTCAAAACTGCAAATGTCCGGGACCTGCTCCCAGGCGAAAGTTCCCAGTTCCCAATGCTGTGTCTTTCCTGAAACCTCTACCATGGCCCCATTCACAGCCCTACTAACCCTGAGCTGCAGGCTCCTTTAGGCATCCAAAAACTCCGACATGCGACAGAGCGGCTCTCTAGCCATTTTCGAGATTCAAGCCTCAAAACTGCAAATGTCCGGGCCTGCTCCCAGGCGAAACCTGCCAGTCCCGAAAGGTGTTGCTTTCCTGAAACCTCTACCATGGCCCCATTCACAGCCCTACTAACCCTGGAGCTGCAGGCTCCTTTAGGCATCCAAAAACTCCGACATGCGACAGAGCGGCTCTCTAGCCATTTTCGAGATTCAAGCCTCAAAACTGCAAATGTCCGGGACCTGCTCCCAGGCGAAACCTGCCAGCCCGAAGGTGTTGCTTTCCTGAAACCTCTACCATGGCCCCATTCACAGCCCTACTAACCCTGAAGCTGCAGGCTCCTTTAGGCATCCAAAAACTCCGACATGCGACAGAGCGGCTCTCTAGCCATTTTCGAGATTCAAGCCTCAAAACTGCAAATGTCCGGGACCTGCTCCCAGGCGAAAGTTCCCAGTTCCCAATGCTGTGTCTTTCCTGAAACCTCTACCATGGCCCCATTCACAGCCCTACTAACCCTGAAGCTGCAGGCTCCTTTAGGCATCCAAAAACTCCGACATGCGACTTAGCGGCTCTCTAGCCATTTTCGAGATTCAAGCCTCAAAACTGCAAATGTCCGGGACCTGCTCCCAGGCGAAAGTTCCAGTTCCCAATGTTGTGTCTTTCCTGAAACCTCTACCATGGCCCCATTCACAGCCCTACTAACCCTGAAGCTGCAGGCTCCTTTAGGCATCCAAAAACTCCGACATGCGACAGAGCGGCTCTCTAGCCATTTTCCGAGATTCAAGCCTCAAAACTGCAAACGACTGGGCCCTGCTCCCAGGCGAAACCTGCCAGCCCCGAAAGGTGTTGCTTTCCTGAAACCTCTACCATGGCCCCATTCACAGCCCTACTAACCCTGGAGCTGCAGGCTCCTTTAGGCATCCAAAAACTCCGACATGCGACAGAGCCGCTCTCTAGCCATTTTCCGAGATTCAAGCCTCAAAACTGCAAATGTCCGGGACCTGCTCCCAGGCGAAAGTTCCCAGTTCCCAATGCTGTGTCTTTGCTGAAACCTCTACCATGGCCCCATTCACAGCCCTACTAACCCTGGAGCTGCAGGCTCCTTTAGGCATCCAAAAACTCCGACATGCGACAGAGCGGCTCTCTAGCCATTTTCGAGATTCAAGCCTCAAAACTGCAAATGTCCGGGACCTGCTCCCAGGCGAAACCTGCCAGCCCCGAAAGGTGTTGCTTTCCTGAAACCTCTACCATGGCCCCATTCACAGCCCTACTAACCCTGAAGCTGCAGGCTCCTTTAGGCATCCAAAAACTCCGACATGCGACAGAGCGGCTCTCTAGCCATTTTCGAGATTCAAGCCTCAAAACTGCAAATGTCCGGGACCTGCTCCCAGGCGAAAGTTCCCAGTTCCCAATGCTGTGTCTTTGCTGAAACCTCTACCATGGCCCCATTCACAGCCCTACTAACCCTGAAGCTGCAGGCTCCTTTAGGCATCCAAAAACTCCGACATGCGACAGAGCGGCTCTCTAGCCATTTTCGAGATTCAAGCCTCAAAACTGCAAACGTCCGGGCCCTGCTCCCAGGCGAAACCTGCCAGCCCGAAAGGTGTTGCTTTCCTGAAACCTCTACCATGGCCCCATTCACAGCCCTACTAACCCTGAAGCTGCAGGCTCCTTTAGGCATCCAAAAACTCCGACATGCGACAGAGCGGCTCTCTAGCCATTTTCGAGATTCAAGCCTCAAAACTGCAAATGTCCGGGACCTGCTCCCAGGCGAAAGTTCCCAGTTCCCAATGCTGTGTCTTTGCTGAAACCTCTACCATGGCCCCATTCACAGCCCTACTAACCCTGAAGCTGCAGGCTCCTTTAGGCATCCAAAAACTCCGACATGCGACAGAGCGGCTCTCTAGCCATTTTCGAGATTCAAGCCTCAAAACTGCAAATGTCCGGGACCTGCTCCCAGGCGAAAGTTCCCAGTCCCAAAGCTGTGTCTTTCCTGAAACCTCTACCATGGCCCCATTCACAGCCCTACTAACCCTGGAGCTGCAGGCTCCTTTAGGCATCCAAAAACTCCGACATGCGACAGAGCGGCTCTCTAGCCATTTTCGAGATTCAAGCCTCAAAACTGCAAATGTCCGGGCCCTGCTCCCAGGCGAAAGTTCCCAGTTCCCAATGCTGTGTCTTTCCTGAAACCTCTACCATGGCCCCATTCACAGCCCTACTAACCCTGAAGCTGCAGGCTCCTTTAGGCATCCAAAAACTCCGACATGCGACAGAGCGGCTCTCTAGCCATTTTCGAGATTCAAGCCTCAAAACTGCAAATGTCCGGAACTTGCTCCCAGGCGAAAGTTCCCAGTTCCCATGCTGTGTCTTTCCTGAAACCTCTACCATGGCCCCATTCACAGCCCTACTAACCCTGGAGCTGCAGGCTCCTTTAGGCATCCAAAAACTCCGACATGCGACTTAGCGGCTCTCTAGCCATTTTCGAGATTCAAGCCTCAAAACTGCAAATGTCCGGGACCTGCTCCCAGGCGAAACCTGCCAGCCCCCGAAAGGTGTTGCTTTCCTGAAACCTCTACCATGGCCCCATTCACAGCCCTACTAACCCTGGAGCTGCAGGCTCCTTTAGGCATCCAAAAACTCCGACATGCGACAGAGCGGCTCTCTAGCCATTTTCCGAGATTCAAGCCTCAAAACTGCAAATGTCCGGGACCTGCTCCCAGGCGAAAGTTCCCAGTTCCCAATGCTGTGTCTTTGCTGAAACCTCTACCATGGCCCCATTCACAGCCCTACTAACCCTGGAGCTGCAGGCTCCTTTAGGCATCCAAAAACTCTCCGACATGCGACAGAGGCGGCTCTCTAGCCATTTCGAGATTCGCCTCATCAAACTGCAAATGTCCGGGCCTGCTCCCAGGCGAAACCTGCCAGTCCCCGAAAGGTGTGCTTTCCTGAAACCTCTACCATGGCCCCATTCACAGCCCTACTAACCCTGGAGCTGCAGGCTCCTTTAGGCATCCAAAAACTCCGACATGCGACAGAGCGGCTCTCTAGCCATTTTCGAGATTCAAGCCTCAAAACTGCAAATGTCCGGGACCTGCTCCCAGGCGAAACCTGCCAGCCCCGAAAGGTGTTGCTTTCCTGAAACCTCTACCATGGCCCCATTCACAGCCCTACTAACCCTGAGCTGCAGGCTCCTTTAGGCATCCAAAAACTCCGACATGCGACAGAGCGGCTCTCTAGCCATTTTCGAGATTCAAGCCTCAAAACTGCAAATGTCCGGACCTGCTCCCAGGCGAAAGTTCCCAGGTCCCAATGCTGTGTCTTTCCTGAAACCTCTACCATGGCCCCATTCACAGCCCTACTAACCCTGAAGCTGCAGGCTCCTTTAGGCATCCAAAAACTCCGACATGCGACAGAGCGGCTCTCTAGCCATTTTCGAGATTCAAGCCTCAAAACTGCAAATGTCCGGGCCCTGCTCCCAGGCGAAAGTTCCAGTTCCCAAAGCTGTGTCTTTCCTGAAACCTCTACCATGGCCCCATTCACAGCCCTACTAACCCTGAAGCTGCAGGCTCCTTTAGGCATCCAAAAACTCCGACATGCGACAGAGCGGCTCTCTAGCCATTTTCCGAGATTCAAGCCTCAAAACTGCAAATGTCTGGGACCTGCTCCAGGCGAAACCTGCCAGCCCCGAAAGGTGTTGCTTTCCTGAAACCTCTACCATGGCCCCATTCACAGCCCTACTAACCCTGGAGCTGCAGGCTCCTTTAGGCATCCAAAAACTCCGACATGCGACAGAGCGGCTCTCTAGCCATTTTCCGAGATTCAAGCCTCAAAACTGCAAATGTCCGGGACCTGCTCCCAGGCGAAAGTTCCCAGTTCCCAATGCTGTGTCTTTGCTGAAACCTCTACCATGGCCCCATTCACAGCCCTACTAACCCTGAAGCTGCAGGCTCCTTTAGGCATCCAAAAACTCCGACATGCGACAGAGCGGCTCTCTAGCCATTTTCGAGATTCAAGCCTCAAAACTGCAAACGTCCGGGCCCTGCTCCCAGGCGAAAGTTCCCAGTTCCCAATGCTGTGTCTTTGTTGAAACCTCTACCATGGCCCCATTCACAGCCCTACTAACCTGAAGCTGCAGGCTCCTTTAGGCATCCAAAAACTCCGACATGCGACAGAGCGGCTCTCTAGCCATTTTCGAGATTCAAGCCTCATAATTGAAAAACGTCCGTGCCCTGCGCCCAGGCGAAACCTGCCAGTCCCGAAAGGTGTTGCTTTCCTGAAACCTCTACCATGGCCCCATTCACAGCCCTACTAACCCTGAAGCTGCAGGCTCCTTTAGGCATCCAAAAACTCCGACATGCGACAGAGCGGCTCTCTAGCCATTTTCCGAGATTCAAGCCTCAAAACTGCAAACGACTGGGCCCTGCTCCCAGGCGAAACCTGCCAGCCCCGAAGGTGTTGCTTTCCTGAAACCTCTACCATGGCCCCATTCACAGCCCTACTAACCCTGAAGCTGCAGGCTCCTTTAGGCATCCAAAAACTCCGACATGCGACAGAGCGGCTCTCTAGCCATTTTCCGAGATTCAAGCCTCAAAACTGCAAATGTCCGGGACCTGCTCCCAGGCGAAAGTTCCCAGTTCCCAATGCTGTGTCTTTGCTGAAACCTCTACCATGGCCCCATTCACAGCCCTACTAACCCTGGAGCTGCAGGCTCCTTTAGGCATCCAAAAACTCCGACATGCGACTTAGCGGCTCTCTAGCCATTTTCGAGATTCAAGCCTCAAAACTGCAAATGTCCGGGACCTGCTCCCAGGCGAAAGTTCCCAGTTCCCAATGCTGTGTCTTTCCTGAAACCTCTACCATGGCCCCATTCACAGCCCTACTAACCCTGGAGCTGCAGGCTCCTTTAGGCATCCAAAAACTCCGACATGCGACAGAGCGGCTCTCTAGCCATTTTCGAGATTCAAGCCTCAAAACTGCAAATGTCCGGGACCTGCTCCCAGGCGAAACCTGCCAGCCCCAAAGGTGTTGCTTTCCTGAAACCTCTACCATGGCCCCATTCACAGCCCTACTAACCCTGGAGCTGCAGGCTCCTTTAGGCATCCAAAAACTCCGACATGCGACAGAGCGGCTCTCTAGCCATTTCCGAGATTCAAGCCTCAAAACTGCAAATGTCCGGGTCCCTGCTCCCAGGCGAAAGTTCCCAGTTCCCAATGCTGTGTCTTTCCTGAAACCTCTACCATGGCCCCATTCACAGCCCTACTAACCCTGGAGCTGCAGGCTCCTTTAGGCATCCAAAAACTCCGACATGCGACAGAGCGGCTCTCTAGCCATTTCCCGAGATTCAAGCCTCAAAACTGCAAATGTCCGGGCCTGCTCCCAGGCGAAACCTGCCAGTCCCGAAAGGTGTTGCTTTCCTGAAACCTCTACCATGGCCCCATTCACAGCCCTACTAACCCTGAGCTGCAGGCTCCTTTAGGCATCCAAAAACTCCGACATGCGACAGAGCGGCTCTCTAGCCATTTTCGAGATTCAAGCCTCAAAACTGCAAATGTCCGGACCTGCTCCCAGGCGAAAGTGCCAATCCGAAAGGTGTTGCTTTCCTGAAACCTCTACCATGGCCCCATTCACAGCCCTACTAACCCTGAAGCTGCAGGCTCCTTTAGGCATCCAAAAACTCCGACATGCGACAGAGCGGCTCTCTAGCCATTTTCGAGATTCAAGCCTCAAAACTGCAAATGTCCGGGCCCATCTGCTCGCCAGCGTCCCGTTCCCAGTTCCCAGCTGTGTCTTTCCTGAAACCTCTACCATGGCCCCATTCACAGCCCTACTAACCCTGAAGCTGCAGGCTCCTTTAGGCATCCAAAAACTCCGACATGCGACTTAGCGGCTCTCTAGCCATTTTCGAGATTCAAGCCTCAAAACTGCAAATGTCCGGGCCCTGCTCCCAGGCGAAAGTTCCCAGTTCCCAATGCTGTGTCTTTCCTGAAACCTCTACCATGGCCCCATTCACAGCCCTACTAACCCTGAAGCTGCAGGCTCCTTTAGGCATCCAAAAACTCCGACATGCGACAGAGCGGCTCTCTAGCCATTTTCGAGATTCAAGCCTCAAAACTGCAAACGACTGGGCCCTGCTCCCAGGCGAAACCTGCCAGCCCCGAAAGGTGTTGCTTTCCTGAAACCTCTACCATGGCCCCATTCACAGCCCTACTAACCCTGGAAGCTGCAGGCTCCTTTAGGCATCCAAAAACTCCGACATGCGACAGCAGGCTCTCTAGCCATTTCCGAGATTCAAGCCTCAAAACTGCAAATGTCCGGACCTGCTCCCAGGCGAAAGTTCCCAGTTCCCGAAAGCTGTGTCTTTCCTGAAACCTCTACCATGGCCCCATTCACAGCCCTACTAACCCTGGAGCTGCAGGCTCCTTTAGGCATCCAAAAACTCCGACATGCGACTTAGCGGCTCTCTAGCCATTTTCGAGATTCAAGCCTCAAAACTGCAAATGTCCGGGACCTGCTCCCAGGCGAAAGTTCCCAGTTCCCAATGCTGTGTCTTTCCTGAAACCTCTACCATGGCCCCATTCACAGCCCTACTAACCCTGGAGCTGCAGGCTCCTTTAGGCATCCAAAAACTCCGACATGCGACAGAGCGCTCTCTAGCCATTTCCGAGATTCAAGCCTCAAAACTGCAAATGTCCGGGACCTGCTCCCAGGCGAAACCTGCCAGTCCCGAAAGGTGTTGCTTTCCTGAAACCTCTACCATGGCCCCATTCACAGCCCTACTAACCCTGAAGCTGCAGGCTCCTTTAGGCATCCAAAAACGACAACATGCGACAGAGCGGCTCTCTAGCCATTTTCGAGATTCAAGCCTCAAAACTGCAAATGTCCGGGACTTGCTCCCAGGCGAAAGTTCCCAGTTCCCAAAGCTGTTCTTTCCTGAAACCTCTACCATGGCCCCATTCACAGCCCTACTAACCCTGGAGCTGCAGGCTCCTTTAGGCATCCAAAAACTCCGACATGCGACAGAGCGGCTCTCTAGCCATTTTCGAGATTCAAGCCTCAAAACTGCAAATGTCCGGGACCTGCTCCCAGGCGAAACCTGCCAGCACCGAAAGGTGTTGCTTTCCTGAAACCTCTACCATGGCCCCATTCACAGCCCTACTAACCCTGGAGCTGCAGGCTCCTTTAGGCATCCAAAAACTCCGACATGCGACAAGAGCGGCTCTCTAGCCATTTTCGAGATTCAAGCCTCAAAACTGCAAATGTCCGGGACCTGCTCCCAGGCTAAAGTTCCCAGTTCCCAAAGGTGTCTTTCCTGAAACCTCTACCATGGCCCCATTCACAGCCCTACTAACCCTGGAGCTGCAGGCTCCTTTAGGCATCCAAAAACTCCGACATGCGACAGAGCGGCTCTCTAGCCATTTTCGAGATTCAAGCCTCAAAACTGCAAACGACTGGGCCCTGCTCCCAGGCGAAACCTGCCAGTCCCGAAAGGTGTTGCTTTCCTGAAACCTCTACCATGGCCCCATTCACAGCCCTACTAACCCTGAAGCTGCAGGCTCCTTTAGGCATCCAAAAACTCCGACATGCGACAGAGCGGCTCTCTAGCCATTTTCGAGATTCAAGCCTCAAAACTGCAAATGTCCGGAACTTGCTCGCAGAAGAAAGTTCCCAGTTCCCAATGCTGTGTCTTTGTTGAAACCTCTACCATGGCCCCATTCACAGCCCTACTAACCCTGGAGCTGCAGGCTCCTTTAGGCATCCAAAAACTCCGACATGCGACAGAGCGGCTCTCTAGCCATTTTCGAGATTCAAGCCTCAAAACTGCAAACGTCCGGGCCCTGCTCCCAGGCGAAACCTGCCAGCCCCGAAAGGTGTTGCTTTCCTGAAACCTCTACCATGGCCCCATTCACAGCCCTACTAACCCTGGAGCTGCAGGCTCCTTTAGGCATCCAAAAACTCCGACATGCGACAGAGCGGCTCTCTAGCCATTTCGAGATTCAAGCCTCAAAAAAATGTCCGGACCTGCTCCCAGGCGAAACCTGCCCAGTCCCCAAAGCTTTGCTTTCCTGAAACCTCTACCATGGCCCCATTCACAGCCCTACTAACCCTGAAGCTGCAGGCTCCTTTAGGCATCCAAAAACTCCGACATGCGACAGAGCGGCTCTCTAGCCATTTTCCGAGATTCAAGCCTCAAAACTGCAAATGTCCGGGACCTGCTCCCAGGCGAAACCTGCCAGCCCCGAAAGGTTTTGCTTTCCTGAAACCTCTACCATGGCCCCATTCACAGCCCTACTAACCCTGAAGCTGCAGGCTCCTTTAGGCATCCAAAAACTCCGACATGCGACAGAGCGGCTCTCTAGCCATTTTCGAGATTCAAGCCTCAAAACTGCAAATGTCCGGGACCTGCTCCCAGGCGAAAGTTCCAGTTCCCAATGCTGTGTCTTTCCTGAAACCTCTACCATGGCCCCATTCACAGCCCTACTAACCCTGAGCTGCAGGCTCCTTTAGGCATCCAAAAACTCCGACATGCGACAGAGCGGCTCTCTAGCCATTTTCGAGATTCAAGCCTCAAAACTGCAAATGTCTGGGACCTGCTCCCAGGCGAAAGTTCCCAGTTCCCAATGGTGTGTCTTTCCTGAAACCTCTACCATGGCCCCATTCACAGCCCTACTAACCCTGGAGCTGCAGGCTCCTTTAGGCATCCAAAAACTCCGACATGCGACAGAGCGGCTCTCTAGCCATTTTCGAGATTCAAGCCTCAAAACTGCAAATGTCCGGGCCCTGCTCCCAGGCGAAACCTGCCAGCCCCGAAAGGTGTTGCTTTCCTGAAACCTCTACCATGGCCCCATTCACAGCCCTACTAACCCTGGAGCTGCAGGCTCCTTTAGGCATCCAAAAACTCCGACATGCGACAGAGCGGCTCTCTAGCCATTTTCGAGATTCAAGCCTCAAAACTGCAAATGTCCGGGCCCTGCTCCAGGCGAAACCTGCCAGTCCCCGAAAGGTGTTGCTTTCCTGAAACCTCTACCATGGCCCCATTCACAGCCCTACTAACCCTGAGCTGCAGGCTCCTTTAGGCATCCAAAAACTCCGACATGCGACAGAGCGGCTCTCTAGCCATTTTCGAGATTCAAGCCTCAAAAGGTGTTGCTTTCCTGAAACCTCTACCATGGCCCCATTCACAGCCCTACTAACCCTGGAGCTGCAGGCTCCTTTAGGCATCCAAAAACTCCGACATGCGACAGAGCGGCTCTCTAGCCATTTTCGAGATTCAAGCCTCAAAACTGCAAATGTCCGGGCCTGCTCCCAGGCGAAAGTTCCCAGTTCCCCATGCTGTTCTTTCCTGAAACCTCTACCATGGCCCCATTCACAGCCCTACTAACCCTGGAGCTGCAGGCTCCTTTAGGCATCCAAAAACTCCGACATGCGACAGAGCGGCTCTCTAGCCATTTTCCGATTCAAGCCTCAAAACTGAAAAACGTCCGTGCCCTGCGCCCAGGCGAAACCAGCGAGTCCCGAAAGGTGTTGCTTTCCTGAAACCTCTACCATGGCCCCATTCACAGCCCTACTAACCCTGAAGCTGCAGGCTCCTTTAGGCATCCAAAAACTCCGACATGCGACAGAGCGGCTCTCTAGCCATTTTCGAGATTCAAGCCTCAAAACTGCAAATGTCCGGGACTGCTCCCAGGCGAAACCTGCGAGGCCCGAAAGGTGTTGCTTTCCTGAAACCTCTACCATGGCCCCATTCACAGCCCTACTAACCCTGAAGCTGCAGGCTCCTTTAGGCATCCAAAAACTCCGACATGCGACAGAGCGGCTCTCTAGCCATTTTCCGAGATTCAAGCCTCAAAACTGCAAATGTCCGGGACCTGCTCCCAGGCGAAAGTTCCCAGTTCCCAATGCTGTGTCTTTCCTGAAACCTCTACCATGGCCCCATTCACAGCCCTACTAACCCTGAAGCTGCAGGCTCCTTTAGGCATCCAAAAACTCCGACATGCGACAGAGCGGCTCTCTAGCCATTTTCGAGATTCAAGCCTCAAAACTGCAAATGTCTGGGCCCTGCTCGCATGCGAAAGTTCCCAGTTCCCAATGCTGTGTCTTTCCTGAAACCTCTACCATGGCCCCATTCACAGCCCTACTAACCCTGAAGCTGCAGGCTCCTTTAGGCATCCAAAAACTCCGACATGCGACAGAGCGGCTCTCTAGCCATTTTCCGAGATTCAAGCCTCAAAACTGCAAACGACTGGGCCCTGCTCCCAGGCGAAACCTGCCAGCCCCGAAAGGTGTTGCTTTCCTGAAACCTCTACCATGGCCCCATTCACAGCCCTACTAACCCTGGAGCTGCAGGCTCCTTTAGGCATCCAAAAACTCCGACATGCGACAGAGCGGCTCTCTAGCCATTTTCCGAGATTCAAGCCTCAAAACTGCAAATGTCCGGACCTGCTCCCAGGCGAAAGTTCCCAGTTCCCGCTGTGTTTGCTTTCCTGAAACCTCTACCATGGCCCCATTCACAGCCCTACTAACCCTGAAGCTGCAGGCTCCTTTAGGCATCCAAAAACTCCGACATGCGACAGAGCGGCTCTCTAGCCATTTCCGAGATTCAAGCCTCAAAACTGCAAATGTCCGGGACCTGCTCCCAGGCGAAAGTTCCCAGTCCCAATGCTGTGTCTTTCCTGAAACCTCTACCATGGCCCCATTCACAGCCCTACTAACCCTGGAGCTGCAGGCTCCTTTAGGCATCCAAAAACTCCGACATGCGACTTAGCGGCTCTCTAGCCATTTCCGAGATTCAAGCCTCAAAACTGCAAATGTCCGGGACCTGCTCCCAGGCGAAAGTGCCAGTCCCAAAGGTGTTGTCTTTCCTGAAACCTCTACCATGGCCCCATTCACAGCCCTACTAACCCTGAAGCTGCAGGCTCCTTTAGGCATCCAAAAACTCCGACATGCGACAGAGCGGCTCTCTAGCCATTTTCGAGATTCAAGCCTCAAAACTGCAAATGTCCGGGACCTGCTCCCAGGCGAAAGTTCCCAGTTCCCAATGCTGTGTCTTTCCTGAAACCTCTACCATGGCCCCATTCACAGCCCTACTAACCCTGGAGCTGCAGGCTCCTTTAGGCATCCAAAAACTCCGACATGCGACAGAGCGGCTCTCTAGCCATTTTCGAGATTCAAGCCTCAAAACTGCAAATGTCCGGGACCTGCTCCCAGGCGAAACCTGCCAGCCCCGAAAGGTGTTGCTTTCCTGAAACCTCTACCATGGCCCCATTCACAGCCCTACTAACCCTGGAGCTGCAGGCTCCTTTAGGCATCCAAAAACTCCGACATGCGACAGAGCGGCTCTCTAGCCATTTTCCGAGATTCAAGCCTCAAAACTGCAAACGTCCGGGTCCTGCTCCCAGGCGAAAGTTCCCAGTTCCCAATGCTGTGTCTTTGCTGAAACCTCTACCATGGCCCCATTCACAGCCCTACTAACCCTGGAGCTGCAGGCTCCTTTAGGCATCCAAAAACTCCGACATGCGACAGAGCGGCTCTCTAGCCATTTTCCGAGATTCAAGCCTCAAAACTGCAAACGACTGGGCCCTGCTCCCAGGCGAAACCTGCCAGTCCCGAAAGGTGTTGCTTTCCTGAAACCTCTACCATGGCCCCATTCACAGCCCTACTAACCCTGGAGCTGCAGGCTCCTTTAGGCATCCAAAAACTCCGACATGCGACAGAGCGGCTCTCTAGCCATTTTCGAGATTCAAGCCTCAAAACTGCAAATGTCCGGGACCTGCTCCCAGGCGAAAGTTCCCAGTTCCCAAAGCTGTGTCTTTCCTGAAACCTCTACCATGGCCCCATTCACAGCCCTACTAACCCTGGAGCTGCAGGCTCCTTTAGGCATCCAAAAACTCCGACATGCGACAGAGCGGCTCTCTAGCCATTTTCGAGATTCAAGCCTCAAAACTGCAAACGACTGGGCCCTGCTCCCAGGCGAAACCTGCCAGTCCCGAAAGGTGTTGCTTTCCTGAAACCTCTACCATGGCCCCATTCACAGCCCTACTAACTCTGGAGCTGCAGGCTCCTTTAGGCATCCAAAAACTCCGACATGCGACAGAGTGGCTCTCTTTCCTCGCCAGATTCAAGCCTCAAAACTGCAAATGTCCGTGCCCTGCTCCCAGGCGAAACCTGCCAGTCCCAAATGCTTTGCTTTCCTGAAACCTCTACCATGGCCCCATTCACAGCCCTACTAACCCTGGAGCTGCAGGCTCCTTTAGGCATCCAAAAACTCCGACATGCGACAGAGCGGCTCTCTAGCCATTTTCCGAGATTCAAGCCTCAAAACTGCAAATGTCCGGGACCTGCTCCCAGGCGAAACCTGCCAGCCCCGAAAGGTGTGCTTTCCTGAAACCTCTACCATGGCCCCATTCACAGCCCTACTAACCCTGAAGCTGCAGGCTCCTTTAGGCATCCAAAAACTCCGACATGCGACAGAGCGGCTCTCTAGCCATTTTCGAGATTCAAGCCTCAAAACTGCAAATGTCCGGGACCTGCTCCCAGGCGAAAGTTCCCAGTTCCCAATGCTGTGTCTTTCCTGAAACCTCTACCATGGCCCCATTCACAGCCCTACTAACCCTGAAGCTGCAGGCTCCTTTAGGCATCCAAAAACTCCGACATGCGACAGAGCGCTCTCTAGCCATTTTCGAGATTCAAGCCTCAAAACTGCAAATGTCCGGACCTGCTCCCAGGCGAAACCTGCCAGCCCCAAAGGTGTTGCTTTCCTGAAACCTCTACCATGGCCCCATTCACAGCCCTACTAACCCTGAGCTGCAGGCTCCTTTAGGCATCCAAAAACTCCGACATGCGACAGAGCGGCTCTCTAGCCATTTTCCGAGATTCAAGCCTCAAAACTGCAAATGTCTGGGCCCTGCTCCCAGGCGAAAGTTCCCAGTTCCCAATGCTGTGTCTTTCCTGAAACCTCTACCATGGCCCCATTCACAGCCCTACTAACCCTGGAGCTGCAGGCTCCTTTAGGCATCCAAAAACTCCGACATGCGACAGAGCGGCTCTCTGCCATTTTCCGAGATTCAAGCCTCAAAACTGCAAACGACTGGGCCCTGCTCCCAGGCGAAACCTGCCAGTCCCGAAAGGTGTTGCTTTCCTGAAACCTCTACCATGGCCCCATTCACAGCCCTACTAACCCTGGAGCTGCAGGCTCCTTTAGGCATCCAAAAACTCCGACATGCGACTTAGCAGCTCTCTAGCCATTTTCGAGATTCAAGCCTCAAAACTGCAAATGTCCGGGACCTGCTCCCAGGCGAAGTTCCCAGTTCCCAATGCTGTGTCTTTCCTGAAACCTCTACCATGGCCCCATTCACAGCCCTACTAACCCTGGAGCTGCAGGCTCCTTTAGGCATCCAAAAACTCCGACATGCGACAGAGCGGCTCTCTAGCCATTTTCGAGATTCAAGCCTCAAAACTGCAAATGTCTGGCCCTGCTCCCAGGCGAAACCTGCCAGTTCCCGAAAGGTGTTGCTTTCCTGAAACCTCTACCATGGCCCCATTCACAGCCCTACTAACCCTGGAGCTGCAGGCTCCTTTAGGCATCCAAAAACTCCGACATGCGACAGAGCGGCTCTCTCCATTTCCGAGAGATTCAAGCCTCAAAACTGCAAAACGTCCGGCCCTGCTCCCAGGCGAAACCTGCCAGTCCCCGAAAGTGTGCTTTCCTGAAACCTCTACCATGGCCCCATTCACAGCCCTACTAACCCTGAGCTGCAGGCTCCTTTAGGCATCCAAAAACTCCGACATGCGACAGAGCGGCTCTCTAGCCATTTTCGAGATTCAAGCCTCAAAACTGCAAATGTCTGGGACCTGCTCCCAGGCGAAACCTGCCAGCCCCGAAAGGTGTTGCTTTCCTGAAACCTCTACCATGGCCCCATTCACAGCCCTACTAACCCTGAAGCTGCAGGCTCCTTTAGGCATCCAAAAACTCCGACATGCGACAGAGCGGCTCTCTAGCCATTTCCGAGATTCAAGCCTCAAAACTGCAAATGTCCGGGACCTGCTCCCAGGCGAAAGTTCCCAGTTCCCAATGCTGTGTCTTTCCTGAAACCTCTACCATGGCCCCATTCACAGCCCTACTAACCCTGGAGCTGCAGGCTCCTTTAGGCATCCAAAAACTCCGACATGCGACAGAGCGGCTCTCTAGCCATTTCCGAGATTCAAGCCTCAAAACTGCAAATGTCCGGGACCTGCTCCCAGGCGAAACCTGCCAGCCCCGAAAGGTGTTGCTTTCCTGAAACCTCTACCATGGCCCCATTCACAGCCCTACTAACCCTGGAGCTGCAGGCTCCTTTAGGCATCCAAAAACTCCGACATGCGACAGAGCGGCTCTCTAGCCATTTTCCGAGATTCAAGCCTCAAAACTGCAAATGTCCGGGACCTGCTCCCAGGCGAAAGTTCCCAGTTCCCAATGCTGTGTCTTTGCTGAAACCTCTACCATGGCCCCATTCACAGCCCTACTAACCCTGAAGCTGCAGGCTCCTTTAGGCATCCAAAAACTCCGACATGCGACAGAGCGGCTCTCTAGCCATTTTCCCGATTCAAGCGTCATAATTGAAAAACGTCCGGGCCCTGCTCCCAGGCGAAACCTGCCAGTCCCGAAAGGTGTTGCTTTCCTGAAACCTCTACCATGGCCCCATTCACAGCCCTACTAACCCTGGAGCTGCAGGCTCCTTTAGGCATCCAAAAACTCCGACATGCGACAGAGCGGCTCTCTAGCCATTTTCGAGATTCAAGCCTCAAAACTGCAAATGTCCGGGACCTGCTCCCAGGCGAAAGTTCCCAGTTCCCAATGCTGTGTCTTTCCTGAAACCTCTACCATGGCCCCATTCACAGCCCTACTAACCCTGAAGCTGCAGGCTCCTTTAGGCATCCAAAAACTCCGACATGCGACTTAGCGGCTCTCTAGCCATTTCCGAGATTCAAGCCTCAAAACTGCAAATGTCCGGGACCTGCTCCCAGGCGAAAGTTCCCAGTTCCCAATGCTGTGTCTTTCCTGAAACCTCTACCATGGCCCCATTCACAGCCCTACTAACCCTGGAGCTGCAGGCTCCTTTAGGCATCCAAAAACTCCGACATGCGACAGAGCGGCTCTCTAGCCATTTTCCGAGATTCAAGCCTCAAAACTGCAAATGTCTGGGCCCTGCTCCCAGGCGAAAGTGCCAGCCCCGAATGTTGCTTTCCTGAAACCTCTACCATGGCCCCATTCACAGCCCTACTAACCCTGGAGCTGCAGGCTCCTTTAGGCATCCAAAAACTCCGACATGCGACAGAGCGGCTCTCTAGCCATTTTCGAGATTCAAGCCTCAAAACTGCAAACGACTGGGCCCTGCTCCCAGGCGAAACCTGCCAGTCCCGAAAGGTGTTGCTTTCCTGAAACCTCTACCATGGCCCCATTCACAGCCCTACTAACCCTGGAGCTGCAGGCTCCTTTAGGCATCCAAAAACTCCGACATGCGACAGAGCGGCTCTCTAGCCATTTCCGAGATTCAAGCCTCAAAACTGCAAATGACTGGGCCCTGCTCCCAGGCGAAACCTGCCAGTCCCGAAAGGTGTTGCTTTCCTGAAACCTCTACCATGGCCCCATTCACAGCCCTACTAACCCTGAAGCTGCAGGCTCCTTTAGGCATCCAAAAACTCCGACATGCGACAGAGCGGCTCTCTAGCCATTTTCGAGATTCAAGCCTCAAAACTGCAAATGTCCGGGACCTGCTCCCAGGCGAAAGTTCCCAGTCCCAATGCTGTGTCTTTCCTGAAACCTCTACCATGGCCCCATTCACAGCCCTACTAACCCTGGAGCTGCAGGCTCCTTTAGGCATCCAAAAACTCCGACATGCGACAGAGCGGCTCTCTAGCCATTTCCGAGATTCAAGCCTCAAAACTGCAAATGTCGGGACCTGCTCCCAGGCGAAACCTGCCAGCCCCGAAAGGTGTTGCTTTCCTGAAACCTCTACCATGGCCCCATTCACAGCCCTACTAACCCTGGAGCTGCAGGCTCCTTTAGGCATCCAAAAACTCCGACATGCGACAGAGCGGCTCTCTAGCCATTTTCGAGATTCAAGCCTCAAAACTGCAAATGTCCGGGACCTGCTCCCAGGCGAAACCTGCCAGCCCCAAAAGGTGTTGCTTTCCTGAAACCTCTACCATGGCCCCATTCACAGCCCTACTAACCCTGGAGCTGCAGGCTCCTTTAGGCATCCAAAAACTCCGACATGCGACAGAGCGGCTCTCTAGCCATTTTCGAGATTCAAGCCTCAAAACTGCAAATGTCCGGGACCTGCTCCCAGGCGAAACCTCCAGTCCCGAAAGGTTGCTTTCCTGATACCTCTACCATGACCCATTCACAGCCCTACTAACCCTGGAGCTGCAGGCTCCTTTAGGCATCCAAAAACTCCGACATGCGACAGAGCGGCTCTCTAGCCATTTTCGAGATTCAAGCCTCAAAACTGCAAATGTCTGGGCCCTGCTCCCAGGCGAAACCTGCCAGCCCCGAAAGGTGTTGCTTTCCTGAAACCTCTACCATGGCCCCATTCACAGCCCTACTAACCCTGGAGCTGCAGGCTCCTTTAGGCATCCAAAAACTCCGACATGCGACAGAGCGGCTCTCTAGCCATTTTCGAGATTCAAGCCTCAAAACTGCAAAACGTCCGGCCCTGCTCCCAGGCGAAACCTGCCAGTCCCGAAAGGTGTTGCTTTCCTGAAACCTCTACCATGGCCCCATTCACAGCCCTACTAAACCTGAAGCTGCAGGCTCCTTTAGGCATCCAAAAACTCCGACATGCGACAGAGCGGCTCTCTAGCCATTTTCGAGATTCAAGCCTCAAAACTGCAAATGTCCGGGACCTGCTCCCAGGCGAAAGTTGCCAGCCCCAATGGTGTTGCTTTCCTGAAACCTCTACCATGGCCCCATTCACAGCCCTACTAACCCTGGAGCTGCAGGCTCCTTTAGGCATCCAAAAACTCCGACATGCGACTTAGCGGCTCTCTAGCCATTTTCGAGATTCAAGCCTCAAAACTGCAAATGTCCGGGACCTGCTCCCAGGCGAAACCTGCCAGCCCCAAAGCTGTTGCTTTCCTGAAACCTCTACCATGGCCCCATTCACAGCCCTACTAACCCTGGAGCTGCAGGCTCCTTTAGGCATCCAAAAAACTCCGACATGCGACAGAGCGGCTCTCTAGCCATTTCCGAGATTCAAGCCTCAAAACTGCAAATGTCCGGGCCCTGCTCCCAGGCGAAACCTGCCAGTCCCGAAAGGTGTTGCTTTCCTGAAACCTCTACCATGGCCCCATTCACAGCCCTACTAACCTGGAGCTGCAGGCTCCTTTAGGCATCCAAAAACTCCGACATGCGACAGAGCGGCTCTCTAGCCATTTTCGAGATTCAAGCCTCAAAACTGCAAATGTCCGGGACCTGCTCGCAGGCGAAAGTTCCCAGTTCCCAATGCTGTGTCTTTGCTGAAACCTCTACCATGGCCCCATTCACAGCCCTACTAACCCTGGAGCTGCAGGCTCCTTTAGGCATCCAAAAACTCCGACATGCGACAGAGCGGCTCTCTAGCCATTTCCGAGATTCAAGCCTCAAAACTGCAAATGTCCGGGACCTGCTCCCAGGCGAAAGTTCCCAGTTCCCAATGCTGTGTCTTTCCTGAAACCTCTACCATGGCCCCATTCACAGCCCTACTAACCCTGGAGCTGCAGGCTCCTTTAGGCATCCAAAAACTCCGACATGCGACAGAGCGGCTCTCTAGCCATTTTCGAGATTCAAGCCTCAAAACTGCAAATGTCCGGGACCTGCTCCCAGGCGAAAGTTCCAGTTCCCAATGCTGTGTCTTTCCTGAAACCTCTACCATGGCCCCATTCACAGCCCTACTAACCCTGGAGCTGCAGGCTCCTTTAGGCATCCAAAAACTCCGACATGCGACAGAGCGGCTCTCTAGCCATTTTCGAGATTCAAGCCTCAAAACTGCAAATGTCCGGGACCTGCTCCCAGGCGAAAGTTCCCAGTTCCCAATGCTGTGTCTTTCCTGAAACCTCTACCATGGCCCCATTCACAGCCCTACTAACCCTGGAGCTGCAGCCTCCTTTAGGCATCCAAAAACTCCGACATGCGACAGAGCGGCTCTCTAGCCATTTTCGAGATTCAAGCCTCAAAACTGCAAATGTCCGGGACCTGCTCCCAGGCGAAACCTCCAGTCCCGAAAGGTGTGCTTTCCTGAAACCTCTACCATGGCCCCATTCACAGCCCTACTAACCCTGGAGCTGCAGGCTCCTTTAGGCATCCAAAAACTCCGACATGCGACAGAGCGGCTCTCTAGCCATTTTCGAGATTCAAGCCTCAAAACTGCAAATGTCCGGGACCTGCTCCCAGGCGAAACCTGCCAGTTCCCAATGCTGTTGCTTTCCTGAAACCTCTACCATGGCCCCATTCACAGCCCTACTAACCCTGGAGCTGCAGGCTCCTTTAGGCATCCAAAAACTCCGACATGCGACAGAGCGGCTCTCTTTCCGTCGCCCGCGTTCGGCAGTCATAATTGAAAAACGTCCGTGTCCTGCGCCAAGGCGAAACCTGCCAGTCCCGAAAGGTGTTGCTTTCCTGAAACCTCTACCATGGCCCCATTCACAGCCCTACTAACCCTGAGCTGCAGGCTCCTTTAGGCATCCAAAAACTCCGACATGCGACTTAGCAGCTCTCTAGCCATTTTCGAGATTCAAGCCTCAAAACTGCAAATGTCCGGGACCTGCTCCCAGGCGAAA
>NW_026561571.1:0-29240 GCF_028858705.1 Grus americana
CCTAGAATTTTCCTTTGTGACATCCCAGCTTAAGTTCTTGGGAAATTCATGGTCCAGCCCATCAGTACCACCTCTTGGCACTTCTACTGTCTTCTGGTCTGGATTTTAATTTTCGTTAGATCGCTGGGCTTTGCTTTTGAACTCCTGATCTCTCCCTGTCTGCATGATGTAAGCTATGTTTTTACGTACTGCTTTCTCTTCTGTGAATATTCTTTGGGGCTCCTGTCTTCTTTTCTCTTCTTCTTTTTCTTTTCCTTAACAGGCAGACTTTGAGAGCTCTCCAAGTAAGGGCGTTAGCTCCTCATCCCTTTTTTTGGTATTTTCAGATTATGAGCAGCGTCCCACTTTAGGCTCAGTCTCATGTTTTTCTTCCTTTCTTCCCCAGGTTTGGAATACCAGGAATTCTGCATCCAAGCTGCACGTTTCCTGTTCAACACCGTAGGAGGTTCGGGTAAGGTGGAAATGCGTGAGCTGATGAGAAGAAACATCACCCGGTCCTTTCCCTTTTCAAGATGTTATTTTTTACCATCCTGGTAGTTTTTCAGAGTATTTGCGATCTTCTTGCACTAGCATCTGCCTGAAAAAGAACACAAACACTTTGGGTGCCTCCTCAAGAAATATTTGCTGTGCGATTCTGTTAATTGCCAGGCTTTTGGAGGGGGGATAGAGTAGCGTAAATCTTATCAGGCCTCTCGGGATGCCCGCAGGCTTGGGTTAACTGTGCTTGGGACAGGGCTGTTGAGGTTGTGAATCCTGTCCTAAATACTTCTCTCTCCCTCTCTTTCTCTCTCTCCCCAGCAGCACCTGATTGGACAGAAAAGCAAGCGCACAAGAAGATCCTGCGCCAGAACCCAGATAAAATTTCTTACTCTCCGCTTCAGAGACCTGCAGAACCGTTCCCGTCTTGCCTTTAAAAAGGCCTCTGCTTATACCCTTCTCCCAGGGAGAACACAGATCCCCCAATAAAATGCTGTATTAAGCCATAGGGTGTACACTGCAACTTCCAAGCCCACCTCTGCATTAACTCACACCGACAATATTGCGCTGCACATGCAATTTTAACTTTGCGCTAGTTGTTGCAATGTTTGGCTTTGGTGACGACAGTGTGTGTTTGTCAGCAGTTAGTGTAGGGTGGAATCTTCAGGTGAAGTTTTTTGTGTTGGAGTTGGTTGGTGTTGGCGTATTATTGCGGAAGTTGCGGTGCAGGTGTTTGATGTCAGAGTATTATTGCAGGATGAGTGGCTTTGTGAAGGCTTGTCTATGAGATACATAGTAGGGAGAGCAGTTTAGAGCGAAGGATGAGATGTGGAGAGTTTGTAGGTAGGTTTTGGAGAGTTGTCAGTTGAAGTGTTGGACAGGTACGAGTTAGGTGTAGGGTAAGGGCTGAAGTTGACTTTGCCTGTGCGGTGCAATTGGATTGGTGTGGAAAGCTAATGGGAAGGGGGCTTTTGCAAGTGACACTACACCTCAATATCCCACTGGCAGCTCTAGAAATTTTCCTGCTGCCTGGCTGGTCTGAGGAGCGTTGTGCGTGGCTAATGGAGCGATGCACGGCAAGGTTGGATCTCCACACGTTCCAGAGAAAGTGTAGCAAGGGGGCAAAACCTCATCTGGAGTGATAATATCTTGTCTATGGATGTTGAATTGCCCTCTGTTCAGCAAGATTGGTCTAAATGTGCCACTTGGTCTTTTTCCCAAATTTCCTTTTAGACTGTGTTCCACATTGTCAAAATAGAGCTTCCCCCCCCTTAATTCTTATCATGTTATTGTAATTAGAATGAATAGAGATATTCCAGCTTGTCTCAGCTAAACTGGAAGAAGGGCAACATCCATGTTTATTTTTTAATAAAAATAAAATCAAATCTGCCATCTCGTTATTTTTGAGTGTTTTACTGTGATTAATTGCCTCCCAATATACTGTGCATATTAAGGCCTGACATCCACCACCACAGTGGATGAATCTAATGTTGACACTTAAATAACAGGAACCATACTTTCTGCAAAACTTTTTTTTTTCTATCTAGATATCCTAGATAGCATTGGTGATGTATTTTTTTTTTTTTTGGTAGGAAAAGAGCACATCGTGAACCTGAAGAACCGTGTAATTGTTCCATTATACACATTCACTGCTCTTTTCTCTGCTTTAAACTATTTGTAGCTTTTAAAAATTGGACTGATTGAAAAGGACATTTATTTTGCTCAGCATCGGCAGCCTGATATTCCTTTACAAGGGCCTTCTACTTGAGTTTACCAGGCGTGTAGCATGTGATCGTTGCGCTACATGTTGCTATCAAAATTAGCTGTGCCTTATATTTCTCCTGTAAAACACTTACAAAAACACAAAATAATGATCATGACAGGAACTAACTTCACAGTGAATATCTGAAGGAACCTACTGATAATATATTTTTTAATTGTTATTTGGATTATTCAGATGCCACAAAGCCCCCTACTTTCTTATCCTTTGCTATGCAGAAGGTGGTTGGACTTTTCTATAGCAGATTCAATCACTTGCTGTAAAGCAAAATTGGAGTCTCCTGTGAAGAAGCAGGGCAGATTTATTCATACCATATGAGCACCATAGATTAGCTGTAGAGAGGAACACTTTAAAAACAAGCATGCCAAGAAAAACAGCCAAAACCCCCACAAAACCCACAAAGGCTCCTGCGTGTCCACCCTTTAAGTGCCGTGATGTCAATTTTCCTGAGAGCCTTTGAGGGGATATCCTCATCATTAGAAACACAGGTAAGCCAAATGGTATGATGTCACTGAGAGAAAAATGCTATGTTACCCCAATCAGATTAGCTCACAACCCTGTGAAAAGCTGGTGAAAAAGGGTAGGTTTGGAGCAGGCCAAGAGGCTGGTTACAGGCTCACGGCAATGCCATGTAAATTTGTGAATACCAAGTGTGCAATTGCTACAACAGTCACAAGCACTGGACGTGTACCTGGCTTGTGTGTTCCTTTTCCCACCATCACTTTCTGTCCTGTTTCTGGAGATCTTTGCACGGGATTCTTTGAGAACTATTTCTGAAGGATGCAAGGCTTCTGGAGTTGCAATGCCTGCCCAGCTGCAGCTGAACTGTGGGTAAGTGCTGTGGAGTTTAACCTTGTTGCAGTAGCAGAGTTGCTTATAGCTGTCAATCAACCAAGTTATTGCTATAAACAAGAGCAGGGGTGTGGTGAAAGGCAATATATTTTATTAGGCCAGAAGACATCATTGGGAAAAACATCCTTTCAGAAATGCAAGCCTATGATTTTCTTTTGAGTGAGAAGATTTGCAGGAACCTGAAGGAAGGTTTACACACTCAGAAGCGGGTCTCTTGTTTCCTAACTACAGCAGTATAATAAAGGATATTCCTTGATCTTACAGACTGTCTTTTTTGTGACAGCAGCATTACTTAGTAGGCAGTATCTTTCTGTTTTGTCCTATGTAGTGTTGCTCATCGGTAGTGGCTCTAAGGCTTTTAGTTGGTGGGGATCTCGGTGGAAAATTGTAGTGGGGGTGTGGTGGTGGGGGGGTGTACCTCAAGATAACTTTATTTTTTTTTTATGTTAAGCATTTTGCTTCAATTAGCCATTTGAATCAGTACTTTAAATCAAGCCAGAGCACTGACAACATTATACAAACCCTATACCAGGGTTAAGATTATTTGTTGGATTTTTAAAGGTAACTCTTCTCCCTTTCTCCTCACATTATTTCCAACAGATGAAATCTCTTAATTAATGTTAAAAAGTCATTACTCCCTCCAGCATGGAAGTACTCTTTCATTCACAGGTGAATGCTGGCCAGCTTGCAGATGCTGTTCCAGCAGTGCACTGCTGTAGCCTACTGCAAGACTTGAGGCACTCAGGGGGGCTAGCCCAGGGGCCACCCTATTCAGGGGGGCTAGCCCAGGGGCCACCCAAGGAAGCCACTGGCCACTTGACAGGGACTGGAGGGCTAATCCTAGCATCACATACCTCTGTGATGGAAAGGGCCTTTAGAGATCCTCTAGCCTCTCTCCCTCCTCTCTCTCTCTCCTTATCATCCCTAAGACAGCTTCACCTAGCAACATTCTCCAACAGCAGGGAACATAGCCCCTCCCTAGGGGGGGAATGCTGGCAACCCTTAGCTATTATTATTTCCAGTTTTGCCTGGTATAATCCTGTTTTTTCTCAGCTTTGCCTCGAGGCCAGCAGGCACTGCAGGGCTTATGGAAATTCTGCAAAAGCAGAAGAGTCCAGCCCCTGGTTTCCAAAACCAACGCTAGAAGTTTACTCCCACTTTTTACTCCTGCTTTTAACAATGAGAAAGCAAAGAGGACGATGTGGAAACGCTGACCGGGATCACGTTTTAGGCCAAACCCCAGCTTCTTCCTGAAGCGTCCGCAATGCTTGCACGCGAATTGCAAAGCCTCCGAGCCCGAGGGCAGGCAGCTGACCGCGGCGAGCTGCCGGTGCCCCCCGCCCGGCGCCGCGCTGCCGCCGCTCACAGGGAGCGTTTCTGCGCTTTGGAGCTCCACTGAAAATTCAAGACTTCCCCGAGTCCCGGAGCAAAGGCTCCCCGTCCCATCCGGCCCCGCGCAGCCGGGCGCCCACCCCTCTCCCCACCAGCGCTTGCACGGGACCCCAACACGGCTCCGTGCCCTCGCTGCGCCCTGCCGGAGCTTCACCTGGAGCTGATCTCGGCTCCTGACGCTCCTCAGGCAGCCTGAGGGATCCAATTAAATCTCAGCCGCCGCCGCCGCCTCCTCCTCCTCCTCCTCCTCCCCCTCCTCCCCCTCCTCCCCCTCCCCCTTCCCTTCCGGAACTGCCTCCTAGCAGCCTCCTCTTCCAGGCGGTGTCTGGGTCTGTTACCTCCCTTGCAAAGCAAACGAAGGTCTCTTGGGCTTGTTGGTGTTCCCAGGGCTGCTGGAATAATAGGGCTGTCGGGGGTTCCTAACAACGGGTAGTGCCACCCCCTTGATAGGTGTCACCAGCTGAGCTGGAATAAAATGGAGAGAGCATGTGTGGCCCCCTCCTGGGTTGCTGAGGTGGACAAGCTGCTGAGGCGCACTTTCAAGCCTCAGAGGAGCATGAACTGGAGGCAGTGGGGAAGAAAGCTTGGGATAATCCTGTTTACAATGGCTCTCCCTCTACCTCCTTGAAGATTTGAGCCATCTACAACCCCAAGTCCATCCTGGAGAATCCCTATGAGAACTTTGAAGAGGTGAGGGATCCGCTGCCCTACCAGGAAAAGCAGAGCAAAGGTGTGGATGGGAAGACAAGTCCTTTTCTCAAGCGCTGTTTCTACATCTTCAGAGGCATTTGAGGTAAAGCTCCGATATCTCGCTAGGAAGGATTTACTAGCCCTTGGGAAGAACAGGGGTATGGGGGTGGTGTGAGCGTGGGGATGCAGAAAGTAGAAACCCCATAGTATCTGTGTAGCCCAGGAACCTGCTCAACACAGATGAGCATTACTTCAGAGATCATCTTTGGCTGACGTGGAAGGAGCATCCTCATTCCGTGTGCCTTGCTGGAGCTCCAGGGTCTGTCCTGTTACCTTTGCTACAAGGCAGGAGGTACAGCCAGCCTTAGCGGTGTGCTCATGGTCATGCAATGAATCCGTTGGCAGAGCTTAGGTGTCCTGAATCCACAGGAGCCATTGCTCTGGTGATGAGACTATTCTGTCTTTGTGTGCATTTTCTAGATGGAGTCGTGCTGGCCCCTGTGTTACAGTAAATGAGGAGCGGACATAAATATCCACCAGAGAAAACCTAGCATTGTCAGGCCTGAAATGCAGACGATAACAGGAACGTATCAAACAAAGTTTTGCTTGAAGACAGCTGAAAGAAAGAGGTGCTAGTTTCCAGTTTAAAAGACAAAGGGGAATGAAACGTTATGTAGGTTTATTCAGAGGCAATCAGAAAGCTTGGAGCGAGTTAGGTCTGCTGTAAGGAAACAGCCCTGGGCAAAGGTGTTTGTTGAACAGCTTCTTATAGAAGGCATAAAGTCCTAATGCTGTAAAAACAGGGGAAGAAAAAGCAGTAAACTCTTTTTCAGGAAATTACAGTTTTCTCACCAATGTGTCTTTCTTCCTGCGTTCTTAGCCCGGTGCCCATGGCTTGTTTTCACGCGTGCCTTTTCAGACCCTTCAGAGGATGACAAGTGTTTGGTTTCTTATCCTGTCCCTCCTCTGTGAGTCATTAAGATTTACTCATTGCCCTTTCTTTCCCAGTCTGAGAGCCTGCAAAAGTTACCCCTAGCTGTGTTGATGACCTGGTGAGCTGCTAAGCTCAGTGCCACTGACACCTGCCACTCCTGGTGTTCCGCACCCAGACTCTCATTTACTCTCCATTCAGACCTATCTTAGCTTTTCTGTTATGATTCTCTACACACACACACCCCCCACCCCACCCCACCCCACCCCCCCTCCCCAGGCTTTCCCGAATTAGTGCCAAGTGTCTCCTGCCCTAGGACACCCACCTGCCCTTCAGTGGTTCCTGGGCAGTTGTGGACAACTTCTGCCCCTTTTGCATGCACGAGTCATCTCCACTTACATGGCAGTTTCCAAACAAGGAGAGAAAAAACAGGCCTGGAGAGGAGCAGAGCAGCACTGTCAAAAAAATTGAGATGCCCTGGCCAAGACCAGCACCAGGCAGTGGCTCTACTGAGAGAAACAGCTAACTGTTGAGATGCACCTGGGACCTGTGGAGCATAACCAGTTGGGCAAGCTGGAAGGTGAATACAAGGAGCTCTGGCATAAGCAGCTTAGGAGTATGGAGCTTTTTCCTGTGGCATTCCTGGGTGAGCTGTGCAACCAAGTGCTTCCTTCTTTTTGTTCTTCCCTTCATCTATGTTACTGCTTTCATCTTTAAGTCAAACTTCTAGTCTGGCCTACTGCTTTGGGTTCTCTTTGATAGCACTTGCTACCTAGTGATTCCCTGTCTTTCTGCCTCACTTTCCCCATTGGTGAATGAGATTTTCCCTCAGCCTACATCAGAGTAGGGAAGAGCTGAGATTTCTGAACCTTTGCGCGTTGCCTTTTTCTTCCACCTAACGGGGTGCTCTGCCCTGTGTTAGAAGGACATGGCGCGGTAGTTCTCTGTCAAGGTCATGTAGCACTGTTAGGCACCTGGAACGCAAAAAGGAAGGGGGAAGTTATGGATGAGATAGAGCTAGTTTCTTCTCTCTCCTCCAGAATACAAGCTGTTTACTGTCAGGCTATCTCTCGTTCGGCTGTTGTGCAGTGTCCCTTTGGGGAAGGACACTGCGACTCTGGGTGTAGAGCGCCTACTGCACAAAATTCTGTATCTGTTCTGGGCTGCCACCGCAAATGCTGATGGCGGCAGCTCAGGCCTTGGAAGTGGATAAAAGTTAAACAGGTTTTAGGAATGGCTGGTGGGGCAGCCTGGACTTTGCTCCTGAGGAGGGAGGTGAAATGTCTACATAACATGGTGTATGTCAACATTCACGTCTAGCGAGGGAGCTGACCTCTGGAGAGCTGAGTTGGGACAGATGAAACATACTTTAATCCTGTTGACCTCCTGCGGGCTCTGAGGGCCTCAAAAGGGAAGCGGAATGACGGAGTGCCCATTCCCGACTTGCCAATAGCAATGCAAACCGTACTGGAGGGAGTCCTCCGTCCAGGAGCTTGGGCTGAGCGTGGGAGAATCTTGCACTGGGGAACTTGTGTTGCTGCCCCAGCTTAGCTTGGTGCTGCTGCTTAGTTTGCAGTCCCAGGCTTTGGCCTAAAGGTGTGAGAACATGGGGCAGTCACGACTGCTGTCTTTCCAGATCTGCTTTGCTAGAGAGGACATGGGGCCTCCCTTCCTCCCTTCCTCCCTCCCTCCCATCCCAGCAGGGTCCCAAAGCTTACCTCCCTAACAGCTGCTGTACAGCCTGCCTAAGATGTATCCCTGGTCTAGCGCTCTGTTCCCAGCTTGCTTTCTGCTCCCTCTGCCTGCGTTATCTCCCTATCTTCACAGTCTATGTAGACTGTGAGGAAAGGAGCGTCTCTCTATTCTTATTGTATATCTTATGGTAGTCCTAGGTTTCCTGTAACGTTCCTTAACAGCAGCTACTTGGAGCTGTAAATACCTGAGCACATTTGTGATGTTAGCTTTCTGACTTCTGAAGAACTGCAACAGTGGTTTAGATGTGCTAGATACTTTGGAGTACAGATATTAAATCCTTGTCTGATTACTTGCTTTACCCACATAACACCCGTGTGTAGTTCTACTGATCCTGTAGTTTAGCTATTTGTGATTTCTGTCAGAGTCGAGCCCGCAATATCTCAGTGTAGTGCACTAGTTAAATATTGATTTCCTTTACTCTCAGATTTGCTTGAATCCTTTCTTATCTTTAACCGGTTAAGGATTTAGTGCTACTATGGATTCAGATAATGGACTAAATGATTAACAAAACTTGACAAAGTCAGATTTCTTCTACAGAAGCTGCAAGTCTGGCAAAGCCAACTTCCCCAAGGCAAGCAGCACTTGAACCAAGTAAGGGAGGCCAGTCAGCACTGGTGGAAAAGGCAAGATGGGAGGGTTTTTTTTCTTTTGGTTTTTTTTGGTGCCTAGGGTGGTGAATTTGTAGATGCAGCAGATTTAGCACATGTGTACACGTCTCTACAGGGTGTGTCTCTTAGAAGAGATCACTGGAGCTTTTGGAAAAGAAGAGCTAGGAAATATCTCTCGTGCACCTTGTCTGATACTGCTGTCTTCTGCATTGATCTCTGGGCTGCTTTTGTACAGAGAGCATTGGAATCTGCTTCTTGCTGCATTTGGTAGAGAAGGCAATAGTACTCATCAGCATGCAGTTCCTCCTGCACATATTTCTCATGCACTCTCTTGCTGGCTCAAGTCCCTGAAATATTTTACGAGCTTTATGAAACTCAGCATTAGGCAGGATTAAAAAACCACCTGGATCCTCAGGGCAATGGAAGCAGCATCCTAAAGCAAGCAGTGGAAAAACAGATCTGAAAATTTTGTGTCCAGTGATTCTGCTAGACAAAGCCATATCTGACTTGATCAAGGGGTGGCAAGTCTTGGCTCATGTGGCAAGCTGGACTAGGGGGAACCCTCAGCACCCCCTTCAAACAGGTGTTTTTTGTGATGCCGTGGCTCAGGCTGCAGGAAGATGGGAAGAAGAGACCAGGACCTTCAGCAGAGAGGGGAACTCCTAGTTCTCAGTAACTTCTTATCCACTCTGTGTGCTGGGGCACATGCAGGACGTGTCGAGCGTGAGCAGAACCCATAGGACAGGAGCAATGTTCACATCGGCTGCAAATGAGAATGGTGCTTTTCAGTGGGACTCCTCGAAGCTGGGCTTTCTGCAAGGTCCCTTCCCCAATGCCCAGGACAGTATCACGGTCTCTCCTGCTCTGCGATGCTGTAGCAGTAGACAGAGAGAGGCTCAAGGCAGCAGGGGCTCAGGAGCAAGAGCAAAGACACCAAACCTGCGCTAAAACCTGCATGAGATCTGAAAGAGGACCCAGGTTGCTCTTGCCTTGCTATCACAGTGTACCAAGGCAAGGCCTGTAGCGTTATTTGTTGGATGTCGCTCGGTAAAAGCAACAGAACTTTGTAGCTTGGTGCTTGCTAGAGCTTTACGCTGGGCTAATGCCTTTGTTGTCTTTCTGTGATGACCACATCCCTTCGTCAGAAGCAAAGGCTGACAGTTTACAAGGCAAATGCCCCTCTCTGTAGAGCTGCAGCAGAAAGCAGTGCTGGCACCCACCGACTACCGAGCAGTGCCGTGAGAGGAAAGTACCGTGCGTAACATCGGGCTCTCCTCAGGCTTGTTACGAGTATCCGGAGCCTTAAAAAACACACCCCTGGCCACTGTTTTCTGCCCACGTACTGGCAGCAATCTTCCTCAGCAACAGTATGAGCTAGATCAACCGGATCAGTAAAATGATACAGTTGAAAAGTACTCCCAGCTGGGGTAGGAGATGGAACAGGCTGAGGATCAAAAGGCAACATTGAAGAAGCCCAGAAGACTGTTGCTTCAAGAATGGGCCCGAGGCTCCAGCCAGATGCTCTAGTTGGCAGGTGCAGTTCCTCCCCATGTTTCAGGTCTCTCTCTATTTCTATGCCATCGGGATGTGCTTAGGCACAGGGGGCCGAGAAGTGGTTTTCCATTCCCTGAAGTGTGGGAGGAGCGGCACTGTTTCCCAAAATTGCCAGCATGAAGGCATCCATCGCCTCTGTCTGAGGAGCAGTGAGCAACTGAAACTGACTGCCAAGAGTAACCGGCACCTTTAATTGTGCTCCTTTAGTGAGTGTTTCTCCTGCACCGCTGTGCAGGCACTATGTGGAGCAGCAAGTTCATGACTCAGAAAATGCTCACCTCTGCTCCCAAGCACACAGATGGTTTTGGTTTTTTTTCCTCACTGTCCCAGGCACATGATGAGAGGGTTGTCACTGCAGCACACTGAGGGGTAGTGAGTATTCAGGTTTGAAATACGCTTGGAGACAGAGATGGGCATGCTTGGGGAAACACTAGGGCAAAAGTCTTCGATGTAGGCAGTTTTTCCTCAAAAAAGGAAGTTAAACCCCAAATGAAACATGAACTCAAGTCCTCTTCTGAGCCACAGAGTGACTGAAGATAACATCCTTATTCAGCAAGCCTGCTCCTTGGATGTGCCTATGGCAAAACTTGCTCTCCTGACAGATCTCTAAGGCTATTTCAACACCCCCTAATCCCACCTGCTCTGGACTCCTGTCAGCCCTGTGGAGCAATGCAGCTGCATGGGGTGGGAGTGTCTCCTGTCTAGTGCAGCAGTGTGCCTGGAGGGAGGCAGATGTTGGGAAGAGGACAGGCGAACCTTTGGAGTTTTTATTACTGCTATTGGTTGGGTAGCTGGAGGTGTGCTTTGGTTTAGCTGCGACTTAAATTGATCTAGCAAGAGGTGGTGTTAGGAAAAAGCAATGCTGTACAGAACTGCAGAGGGTAGTCAAACCGGAGGCAATTAATATGGTGACTTGACAGCACTTATATAAACCCTATTTATAAACCATAAAAGCGAGCCCTTCCTGCATTCACAACACCAAGGAGTCTAGGGAGAGCAAGCTTATTGATAAAGACAATAGTGCTTGGGAACAGGAGGCTGAGGAGAAACCTTGACAGCAAACTGAAGGAAATCCAATCTTCCTGCTTTCACCCATTCTCCTAGCTGGGAACACAGAGAGGCAGCCCATGGACAACGGGTAACCCTTGGACCCAGCGGGGAAACACCTGAGGAGCACACTGCCTCTGAAGGTGGGAGATCAGTGGGGCTTTATCACCCTCGGAGTGCCTCACAGGATGCCTCTGGCTCCACCCGACCCAGCTGGACTGGAACCATCCCCGAGAGTGATGACCTTTCCAGAAGGTGGGAGAGCAGGAGAGAGTGTAGATGCTGCCTCCCACCCCGCAGCTGCAGCCCTCGGGGGCGCAGGGGCCTTGAGCAATTTACAGGGCATCCCCCGTCCGATGCCCGTTCCCCCCCTTCGGTGGGCGAGAACAAGGTTGCTTCCCCCCACCTCCCGCCCCTCCCCAGGAGGGCGGGGAAGCAGCGGGGCAGCCCTGGGCATCCCGGCGTACGGGGGCTCCGCCGCGCCGCCACCCCGGACCCAGCGCCGCCGGACGGGGGAACCGGCTCCTCCAGCGCGGCCCACGCAGCCGGGGGCGGCCCGACTGAACGGCGGCACCGCCGCGGGGGTCGCGCAGCCGCGGGCCGGGCCTGGCGGAGCGGGGCGGGGCGGGGCTCCATCGCCACCGCCGCTGCCTTCGCCCGCCTCCCGGCGGGGTCTGCGTGACAGCGCCGGGCACTCCCCGCCGCCGGTTTATGTAACCCGCCGCCCGGACCCGGTTATAAAACGCCGCCGAGGCAGCGGCGTCGCCAGAGCCTCGCCGCTGCTGCCGCCCGGAGCGCCGCGGTAGCCGGGAGGTAACGGCGCGGGCCCGGGGCGGGGTACGGCGCGGCGGAGCCCTCCGGCGGGCAGCGCTCCCGGCGCGGCTGGATCGGGGCGCGGGGCCGCCCCGCTGGCGGGCGGGGGCTTGGGGAGGAAAGCGGGGCTCGGTCGGCCGGGTCGGTGCGCGGCTCCGGCTTAGTATGGGAACCGGTGCGTGGGGGCCTGGGGGGCACTGCTTGTGAGGTGCTGCTGCTGCCTGGCCCTGCCTGTAGCCTCTGCTAAGCTTGTGTCATCTTCCTCTCATCCTTGCACGTACCTGCAGCAGTGCTTTAGCCTGCCAGTGCCAATCAGTAACTCTGCAAAAACCTGTATAAAAGGGTTTATGGTGAAATGAACTACAGAACCTATCCAGAGCAGATGTGAGGTATGCAAGCTGATCAAATGTTCAAAAGTCTAACCAGGTGTTTGCCCCTGGTGTCGCTGTCATCCTGGTGGGTTGGGGTTGGTTTTTTTTCCCCTTCTGATCTGTCGTGCAACCTTCCAGTATTACAAGCCTTCTCTCGCTGATGTAACCAGCGTATCCTTTCTTGCTTCCCATAAGCAAGGCTTTCCCAGGGGTGGCCAGCCTTAGAGTTCGGGATGCGTCCAAGCTGAACAAGCCTTCCTTCTCCCTACAGCTTTTATTTTACTTATACAAGAAAAAAATCTACTGCAACTGCTTGAGCTTTTAAGTGATAGGAAGGGGCAGAGAGGAAAGGGCAATTCCTGTTTCTTTAAATCTGGCTCTTAAAGTTCCCGTTTCTTAAAAGGATGAGCATCTCTCTCTCTCTCCCTCTCCCCCCCCCCTCCCCGAGAAATCCACTACTTCTGCAGTGGTGGGTGTTGTTGGTGTGGCTCGTTATCACCCTCTCAGCCCTGGTGGGAAGAAGGTGATTGGTGGGATACACCTATGTTCCCACAAAACTCAAGTAACCAGCAATGGATGTCTTTGTGGTCTCCTTGCTCCTCCCAGTTAGCCTCAGTTAGAGTGGTGACCACCTCGGCTTTCTGCAACATCACAGTTCATTTTTAGGTTTCCAGCAAACACCTTCATGCCAGCAGCTAGAAGGGCAGTAAATGATCAGACCAACTTGTCTTAGTCTAACCTGTCACATTCCAGTTCTGGAAGGGGCATGTAGTAATTCCTCTCTTCCTTGCTGTGCTTCCCTGGAAAGGGGATGGGAAGGTTTACAGCTGCCGAGGGCACCTGGCTGAAAGGCAGGGAACAAGTAATGCCCAGGCCTTGCACAGGCTGCAGAACTTGAGGACTGCAGGGTTTCCAAGTTCTTCGCATGCAATGTCAAGGCAAGAACTTTAAACTTTTCTTTTTTTTTTTTTTTTTTTTTCTTTTTAAAATGAGTGAAGGGATCCAAACTTGGTCTCCCATCAGTTACAGCAACAGAAAGGGAAGCAGCCTCTTGGCAAAAGAGCTCTGCTGCTGTGACTAATAAGTGAATCAATATTAATGGTTATACCCATCTATTTCCTCCTATGTAGGCTCTGATGGGTGGCCAGGGAGAACAGGTCCTTCCCTTTGCTGTTCACATGTCCTGCCTTTCAGGTGCTCCCACCTTGAGCTACAGAGGCAGCTTATCTGCTTGAACCTGCTTCTAACTTTGTGATTACAAATAGATACCATATTTAATTTTCCTTAATGTACCAGTTTGTGCCATGTTCTTCCTTACTGTGGGATGTCCCAGACCTCTCCCTGTGGGAGGGGGAACTCCTGCCGTTCTTCAGGGTAAACGGTGCCTGCAGACACCTCTCTTCCTATTTGTAGTTGTGAAGTATCTTGATCCTGGTGTGACTGAAACCTGATAAGCAACATGTGTACTTGTAATGACATTGGTGTCTCTGAAACAAACTTAGGCCAGCAAGCAAGGTGCATGTGACTGGCCTTCATTTTCATAAGCGCAACTGTTTTTCTTCCTGTGGTTCTTTGTGCAGATTCATTAATAGGTTTTCTCTGCTGGCTTTGTGTGGGTGTGAGGGGGGGTAAGCACGTTACACCTCAGGGAGGGGAGCTTGAGTCCCTTTAGCTTAAGTGGTAGCAGCTTGCGTTTGTAGTCCCCACCGTGTTGAGCAAGATGGTGACCATCACAGATGGACTTGGGTTTTAGCTCCTCAGATGTTCTTTGAGCTGGCATCGCTTCAAGAACACGCATGTCTCATTCTTAAAGGCTTTATGTGTATTGTTCTAAATCTGTGGGTTTCCGTGCCTTTGGGGACTACTGGATGTCTTCCAGTGTGGATGTCCATCCTTTTGGAAATGTGGCACATGTAAGGACTGGTGTGGTGTGCGTGACACTTGCTTTTCCCAGACGCTTTGTGCGGAAATCTTTGCTCGCGTGTTGCCATCCCTGCTTGGTTTTTTTTTTGCGTTCTTTGTCTCAACAGATGGGAACTGCTGAAAACAACAGTGACCTCAAGAACCTCCATGCAGTGGAGCTTGACCTGTGTAACAAGGACATGACGGCAGACACATTTGATCACAGCGTTATTTCTGTTGGAGAAGAGGAAGGACCAGGCAATTTCCACCGTTCTCTTCCGACACGAGAGTCCCTCCGATCCCCTCGGGGCTCTGTTGTGAGTTTCCATAACATCCAGTACTCCGTTAAGCAGTCCAGTGGATTCCTATGTAAACAGAAAACTGTGGAAAAGAGGATCCTTCATAATGTTTAGTAAGTTCTTGCCTAAATAAAATACTGGAGGGTAGGAATGAATCTGCTGCTGTGAATCAGTGACCTCACTGTCACCTTCCCCATCCAGCTGTGCTGGTAAAGAAACGACTACCCTCCTGCCAGTGTGCAGTTCGTGTGAGCGCGTTCTCATTTGCCTTTAGGCAAAATAGCCAGGATATAGCTGGAGCAGTTTCAGTTCTTGATCTGAGCAAATTAGGACCAAACCTGTGTGAACACTTCTGCCAGAAGAGCTGAGGGTTCCCTTAACTATGGTTCCAGCTGCAGTCGGAGGAAACGAGCAGTTGTTTCTTCTTGTCAAGACCCAGCTCAGCAGGGAAGACACTTAATTTCTTTTGTAGATTGCTTTTTATGCCCAGCTCTGGTTCTGTTCTGACTGGCAGCCTGGGACAAGAAAGAAAAAATGCTTATTGATTTCTGATTTAAGGAGAAGTTTTTAATAGTCTCTAAGTTTTGCTTTCAACAGCATTTTGTTCACACCTTACCTCTACTATGAGCTGCATGTGAGCAGTCCTCCATTTGGAAAGAACTCCTTCCTTCCTCCAGTGGCATTATGAAGCCAGGCTTGAATGCTATCCTGGGGCCAACGGGGAGCGGTAAATCTTCGTGAGTACTTTCTTCTGCTCCTTCAGATGGACAGTCAGCCTGGAAGAGGAGAAGGGAGGGATGCTGGAGCAGGGCGTTTGGTTCAGATCTCCTTTTGGCCTTACTGACAGGAAAGTACTGATGCTGGACACCGTGAAGGTCTCACCCAGCGCCATGGCGCTGACTTGAAAGTTATGAACCAGCTCGTGACCAGTTCCCCGTTGGTTTTAGATTTTAAGACTCATTTTAAATCAGTCACTATCTGCACGGATTCATCCAGAAGAGCAAACCTTGAAAAAGCACCTAACGTAGGACTCTGATTTGCAGAGCCTCCTGGCCTCAGACACTGCAATAACAACGAAACCCGCTCCTGGATGTCCCCAGACACTTCCTGCTAGCGGCAGGAGCGTGACTCACCACCACTCTCCCTTGAACGTAGCCACCTATACCCTGCAAACCACATTTCATAAAACCTCTGGGCAACTTTATACCTACAGTGCACACCTCAGTAGCTGAGGTAGACTTCCAAGGGGTGACAAGCAGTTTATGGCAGAGGCCTGCAGGAAGATGACTCTGGCTGAGGACTGTGGTATTTAAGCTTTGCAAGAAGGAAGCTCATCCGTATCTCTTTCACGGAGGCAATTCTCAGAATTTGGCTCTGGATATCCCCTTTGGGAAAAGATGACACCAGCAAGGAAGACCTATCAGCAAGCGCAAGGAATCACAAAAGAGACGTGGTGGGGACACTGACAGGCCCAGAAACCAGACAACCCAGTACTTGCTGTCGGGTAGCCTTGCCTGAAAGCGTTTGTTAAAAATTTGGAAGAGTACCCACTGCTTTCGAGTGCCCTGGCATAGAACAGTCCCAGCCTTCATCCAGAGCCCTTGAACCTCAGCAGCTTACGTTGACTTCTCTTGGAGCTGCGTGCCAGGTCTCTACAAACAGCCACAACTCTCTAAGGATAATCCCGTGCTGCCTTGCCTCTTGCCCATATGCAGCAGCTGTAATTTATCTAAGGAGCAGACATTTTCTGTGGGAAAGGAGCTGATTCTCAGTCTGTGCATACATGGCACCCAGGCTCACAGAAATCCAAACTCTACTTGGGGACGATTGGCTCCATCAGCCATACCACTAAGAGTTGTTGTGACAGTGACAGGACATGGACAAGAAGATTGAAAAGCTGGGTGGAAAACAGAAGAATGCAGCACCCTAATGATTCAGAAGGTTCATCCCCACAAACGGTACAATGATCACTGCATAGCCAGGGAATCGGCATCTCACAGGGAAGCAGAAAAGCTCCTCCAAGATCATCCAATACAACTGGTTTCAGAGGGACAGGAACATCAAGGGGACGGTGGCCTGGATGAAGAGGGTATAAGCAGGGGATTGCTCCGTATAATAAAATATAGAAGGTAGAGCAGCTACCAGGCACCACAGCTGCCTGTAGTATCACAGCAGAGAACATCTGGGGCCATGTTAATCTTGTATCTTATGTACCACAGCCTAAGGAAGGAATGATCTGAAAAACAAAGAAAGAAACAAGCAAAAACCCCAGCAGCTCCAGAACTACCACTGGGAGAGCTGCTCTGCCATAAACCCATGGTGTATTGCCGGGAGCAACCTAAGTTTCTGCTGCTCTATCCTTGTGTGCAAAATGGGAAGCGTAGTCCTCTCCTTGATACCAGGGCGTGCTGGGAAAATAACAGCAAGTCAGTGAGATGACAGCCACAGATGCCTTGTATGTGCTAAAGAAAAGTATGACCTGAGAAAAGGGCAATGCAGGAAGGAGCAAGGAGCCTTGCTGGGAAGCCAGATCTGTGGAGGATCAGAGTATCCCAGCTCCAGCCAGCACTGGAGGAGAATGGACTACAGGGGAAAGCTCTGACTTGGCTGCAGGGTGCAGGGAAGGGTGCTCCTTTCCCAGCACAAGTGCCAGGGATGCAGGACAGGGAGCTCTGTGGAGCTACTCCAGCTTTGGTAAGGCAGGATGGATCTGCAGCCAGTCCAGAACAGTGCAGTCCCCCCAAACTTTGTGTCCTTCTCCCATTCCCTGAGCAGCTGTCATTCCAGAAGCCACCAAGGAATCTCATAGTGCCTCACAGTGGCAGGAGAGCAACTGGCACTTCACCTCAGAGTCGACTGAGGGAGGGGAGCAGGAGGGACTGGCATCAGGTAAAAAGCCAGGCAGATTCCCAGGAGGTGCCATGGGATGCCATACAGACCTCCCGAACAGGCACGCGGTTGCAGAGACACTGCCTCAGAGACCATTTTGCGGTAAGGTGGGGCTTAGCAGAATGCAAAGCAGCATTAACCTTCTAGATCAAGATGCTCGAGCCCACTTAAGTGTCTCAGCGGAGCTCAAGGGAGAAGGGTTGGATGGATTTGGAAATCACGGTGCATCTCAACAGCTTGACATGAAACCAGTAAACTCGACTCACCTTTTCCCTCCTCCTTGCCCCAATGCCCTGAGAACATCTGGCTGGGCTTGGAGGACCCAGGCTGTCAGCTGAGAGAGAGAGAGAGAGAGAAGCCAGCAGCTTCCTAGCCTGGCCTCCAGCTGGGAGCCCAGGGATGGGACACACAGAGCAGGACCGAGAGCCCTGAAACGCTCCTCCAAGGTCATGCTGAGGCTGCACGTTCTGCCCAGTGCTGCCACCCCAGCTAAAAGCACAGCCTGTCAGGTTTTCACAAGGGAAAGGCCCAGCAAAGTCTTCTTTCATAATGCCCCCCACACCCCAAAAGGCCGTGCTGGCTGCACAGGGAAGGTGTCGGCGCCTCTGCTTTTGCAGATGCTGTAGCCAGCCTCTGACCGAGTCCTGTAGCCTCCAGTGATGCTCCTCCCCCCGGCCTCTGCCTGTGAGATGGTCCAGGAGGTTTTAAAAGAGTCAGCCTGGCTGTCCAGGGAGCCATCTCCTTCCCGGTCCAGCTGTGATGCTCACTGCTTGCAGCCATCGGGAGGACGGACTTTGAGAGCATGACAGACCAGGTGACTAGCTCCAGGGCCTGTCCACAGCTGGGCTGGCCAGGACCCTGCTCCCCGCTGAGCTCTTTGCAGGACCACCGCTGAAACCAAAAGCCATGCCAGCAGGTCTCAAACTAGACTGTGGCTTTTTGTTTCAGGATGCTGTTTTACAGGAAGGCAGGGGCTGGATGCAATCTCTCGACCTCCCCACTGGGAGCCGTTTGGCTTCTTGACTCTTCCAGGGGTCCACACAAAGGCTCGTGGAAAGCAAGGCTCCCCTGCAGCGTGGGCCCTGCGCCCAGCTGCCTTTCAAGCAGTCAAAGGAGAAGTTTGGTTCCTACCCAGGACAAGGTCTCTGAGAAAGGGGAGCTTCGCCTAGCTACCTTCTGCTGGGATGTGCTTTCCACTGGAATTTGCTGCCTGGAGAGCTGCTTATTTATTTCTTGAAAGTTGTCAGGCTTAGTTCCGGGAGGATGGGGGCTAATCTGTGCTTTCGTAAGAATAATAAAAGACCTGAGCTTCCAACTTAACTCTTGACTTTTATCTTCAGCACAACCGGATTTTGCCTCTTTTCCCTCACACCCGTGGAGGCTCTGCGTGATTTACCCTCCCTTGGTAAGAACAGGAATGGCTCTTGTCTCTGGGCAGCAGCCTCGTGCCGAACGATGCCCTGTACCTTGCCTCCCCAGCCGCCCCTTAAAGTGCTCTTGCTAGCATCTTTCTCCCTAACTTTCTGGGACTGTCAGTACTCCATCAAACATTTTCTATGCTTCACCCTAGAAGTGGCCGTGCATTCGGGTGCGGGCTACTTCCAAGCCTGATGCCTGTGAATCAAGTTTGCTCTCTAAGCAGCCAAGCAGTCCCCTGCCAAATCGTTCCCTCTCATGCATGACCTTACAAGAGACACTAGCAAGCCCTCCCACAGCTTGCTGCAAAGCTGGCTGAGTAGCTGCTTCTAACAGAAGGCTTCTACTTCCTTCTTTCTCCTCCCCGAGTGTGTGGGCCTGGAGGAAAACAAAAATACCACCTCGACCCATAAGGGGCTTGCAGATGCCAAGAAACAAATGGAGGAAGGTGCTTACCCCATGCCAGCGTCTGGATCTTTGCAGAAGGTATCAGCATCAACCCGAATACGGCCCCTAGATGCAGCAGGCTCATGAGGATGATATTCCTCCAGACGTATCGCATGGGGGGCTTGGGGCCCTCTTTCTCCCGGTAGGTCTCATCAAAGATATCGTCTATCATGCCCCGGTCTCCTGCCAGCTCCTCGTGATTGAGGAAGTCCTTCTCCGTGACGGCATCTCCATTCCTGGTCACCCGGGAGGTGACGGTGCCGACGGTGGTGCTGGAAGCGGAGGAGAACTCCTTCGAGAGGTGGCAACGGAGATTTTCAAGAAAGGAAAAAGGGAAAACAAAACAAGAAGTTGGTGGTTACCAATGCAGGGAATAGAAACACGAACAGCTAGGCCGGCAGTACCAAAACTCGTAGCCTGCAGTTTCCCTGGCAGGCTCCGTTCTTTCAGCTGAGCCCCTGGCACCAAGAAGAGCCCGCTCTGGCCCCATGGAGTCATGGCCTGAGAGGGAGGGGGCCTGATCTCTCTGAGGAGAGGAGGGGAATGATGGACAGCGTGCAGAAAGTAAAGCAAAAGACTTGAAAGCCAGTCTTTTTTCCACCAGTGGCTTTGGTGAAATCCTTTGCAGGCTGCAAGGATTTTTGTTTTCCTTCAGTTTTATTAGTGGGCGTTTTTAGGTGGGCTTGTGGTCTGGGCTTGCGCATAAGCAGACAACAATAAAGGAAATCTTGTGAATGAACAAAGAGGTGGGAGAGGAATATGGTCTGAAACACGGTTTTATTATAAATCATTGGGCTGCTCCAGATATCCTGCCTCTCTGTGTCCGCCCAATCCCTAGGTCAGCAATGTCAGCAAGAGCCACAGGGAGATTCCTCTGGGGTGCCTTCTCATCTCCCCTTGCCTCACCTTCCAGGCTGGGACGTGGCAGCCCCGACATGCTCGGAGATAGTGGACGGAAGCAGTCGAGCAGTGTGCTTCCAGTTAAACGTCCTATCCCATAGCTGCTGCTAAGCCTCTTATCCCTCTCCCGCTTTCCACCCACAGGCAAACTGAGGCACGGGAAGACAATCCTCTGAGCCGAGGCCACCAGCGTGCAGAGAGGAAGTTTTAAGCAGCAGGTTGGCTCAGCCTGGCTCCCGGCGCCCTCCTGTAACTGCGACACCACATTCCCTCTGCACACGCTTGTTTGCCCCGGCTGAGTGACAGACAGCCTGCCCGATCAGGCATGCATGACGAAAGGAGCAGGCAGGACTGACCCTAATGAGACCGCTCACTGAACCCTGAATCACCGATTTCCATCTCCATCTCTTTGGCAGGCTCGAGCCCAAAGCGCCCAACGGGGCTCGACCCCGGGGGTGCCAAGCACGTGGGACGCCAGCGGCGGGAGGGCACGCCGCCCCCATCCCCTCGCCTCCTGGGAACCTGCCCGAAGGACTCGTCCCTCTGCTAGCCGCACCGCCGCCTCCACGTGCGAAGGGGCAATAAAGGTCAGCCAGCAGGAACGGGAGAGCCGGGACCGCGGGAGGGAGCACGGCCAAGCTGGGAAACCTCCTTTCCCCATAGAAATCTCTCCTGAATTAGCAGCAGCTTCCCACCCAGGCACCCAGATTCATAACAGACCACCGTCCCGCCATGGCCTAGTTTCCCGGGGGAGGCATTAAAATCAGGCCAGGCGGCTTACGTGGCCACCCCAACTCCTCCCTTTCCCAAGGGTAGAAACTAGAGGGTTACAGACATACCTTCCTACGGGGAGGAGCTGGCAAAGCTGACAGATTCCCCACATTTGGGAAGTAAAATGATCTCTACAGGGGGAGCCCTCTAAGTTTTTCCTTCTGGAATCAGAGGTTAGGAAGGAAAAAACCTGGACACGAAGCAGCCTGCTGCTTTCACAGAACCCAGGCAGCTGCTGCTGAGCTCGGGAGCGGCTCCACTGCATCCCAGCTATAGGCTGTCTCTGCCTGCTTGCCTAATTAATGTTTAGAGGCTGTGATACTCTGAGCTGCTGGAGAATTTAGAGGCAATACCCCCCCTCCAAAAAAAAAAAACCAACCAGCCATGAGAAACATCTTCTCATCCAGAGATTAGGCAAGGAAAAATCCTGCCCGTTCCAAAGCGTCAGATATTCTCATCTGGCATTTTGGCAGGAAGGCACCATTTTCTTCCTTGGCTGGAAGACAATCTACCAAAAAGACCTAAGACTTGTCTATGCAGGAAAAATTCCCAACAGAGATCTGGTGGTATAATTAGACGGGCAACGCTCCCCATATGGACATGCTGCTTCCAGAGTAAGAGTGTGGGCTTGGAGTTGCAGTTTTCCTCCTCTGCGATAGCTTATGTCACTGTCAAAGTTACACAGGGGCAGAGGAGGAGGAGGAGGAGGAGGAGGGAGAGGGCAAAGGAAGTAGCAGAGAGGAAAAAACCCTCTTCTTCCAGAGTCATAGGAGCCACATGAGGAATTTTACCAGCAGACCTATGCTGCTGGAATTACACTGATATAATGGAACCGGTCATTTCTCACATGTAAACTAACCTGAAATCAAAAGGGCTATAAAGCAGCTGTAAAACACAGCTCCACCATTACAGACTTGGCAGGGGGAGCCTGGGGGGAAGAGGGAGGGCGAGTGGGCAGCTATTTAGCTGGAGACCGGGGAAATGAGGAGGAAAGAAAGCGGATTTTTATCCCCTTATGGTCCTAGTGGCTCCTGCGGCTCTCCCTGAGGAAAATGGGATGGGGACTGATCTGGGGTCTAGAGCTGAGAGGGGGAGGAGGCCAACTAAATCATTTTCATCAGCTCTCCCTCATTTCTGAATGACTTTGCAGCTCTCATCTGCAGAACAGATGTGCTCCCCCATCTCCACCCCCCCACCCCCCACCAGCATTGAACACGCCATAGGTGATCCTGGCACCCAGCCAGCTTATACAACCAACTGCAGCTCAAAGGCTCCGGTGCTGGGTTCAGCCTAGGGGCCCCAGGGCACTCCATCTCGGGTCCACTATATTTGAATATGCCCAGCGTGACCCAGGGACAGGATTCTTTCCAGCCTCCAGGATATGCCCCAAAATACGTGCCAACACCATGAAACGTGGTCTGAGCACGCTGCCCTTGGCATCCGTTTCGGGTGCGGAGAGGAGGAAAGTGCTTTCCATCACAGCATCCCTGGAAGGTCACGGCACCTGCACAAAAGGGCCGGGGGAGATCCTGCGTGCTGGCCACAGCCCAGAGAGCAGGGCTGTGATTTACCTCCACTCCTCTGCATAGGCAGGAGGGGGAAGGATGAGAAGGCGGGAGCGGGAATACCAGAATCAAGCCCCTGCCTCCCCTCAGGCAAAGGGTGGCTGCCAGGAGGGGCAAAAATAAAAAAATCAAATCTGTAAAGATCCAGCAACTCTACCTGTCTTCCTGGTGCCGGGTTGTTACCAAAAATGGGCAGTCTCCCCATTGCACATTTGCTTGGCTCAGGCAATGCGGACACAGTCATTCATTTCATCTGGGCAGCTGGCCGCTTTCACCTTGCGTCTGTCCTAGAGACGCTCCCTGCTGCAACATTTGCCTTAAAAATGCGGCAAGTGAAAGCCCTTTACTTATTTAAAAAAAAAATAAGAGAAGAGGAAGAGAAGGGAAAAAAAAAAAAAATCACAGCCTGAGCATTACTAAAACCCCCACGACCTCTTGGCACAAAAGACCTTCCTGAACAGCCCTCACCAGCACGCTCAGGCGGATGTTTTTAAGATAAACCTGTGTTTTATGCTCGGTCTATCCGAGGGCAGAGACTCCGCGGGGAGATAATCCCAGCGGCGGCGATCCCCGCTTCATTCACGGTCTTCCCGCGAGGCTTGGGTGATGTCTCAAGTGAGCACCGAATGACTTCGCCTCACGGCTGAGAAGCGGCACAGAGAGGACACGCGCGCACACATACGTGTGCATACGTGGATGTGTGCGTGCACGGACACGCGTGGATGCCCAGACCTTCTTCCCCGAGACAGCAGCAGCGCACCACTGCCGGAGCTGCGGAGGTGAAGGGGCGAGGGCAAGACAGAGCATCCGCACCCCCGGGCCCACCGGCTGCCCCCCGCTTACCTCCTCCTGCAGCAAGTGCGCAGGCATGGGGCCGCCCTGTCTCTGCTCCTCGGCGGCGGTACGCGGGCGCGCAGGTCCCCGGCGGCGGTGGCGGGAGGAGGCTGGCTCTTGTCGGCCCCTCGCCCGGCGAGCTGTGCGGCTCAGGGAGGCGGGCGCGGAGGTATTTAAGCGGGGCTGCTGGCTTGGCGGCTGGCGGGGCCGGGCTCTCTGCGCCCCGGCCTCCCGGTGACCCCCTGCCCGCGGTTGGGATGCGCGGGGTCAGCGCGGCGAGTCGCGGCGGGGGCCCGGCTCTCGGCGTGCCCGGGAGGGGAGGGGAGGCGAGGCGGGGAGGGGAGGCGGGGCGGGGGGCGGGAGAAAGGAAGGAAGGAGGGATGGATGGATGCTGAGGAAGAGGAGGATGGCGAGGGCCAGGCTCTCTCATGATGCCTGCCTGCCTTTTTTTTTTCTTTTTTTTTTTTTCTTTCCTCGGTTTTTTTTTTCCCCCTCCCCCTCGCGAGCCGATTGGCTGCAGGAAATTTGGTGCCACCTCGGCCTGCCCTCACCATTGGCTGCCCGCAATCTGCTGTTCGCTCCTCGCGGCGCGCACCCTGCGCGCCCGGTTCCGCGCCCGCCGTGGGGAGCGCAGCGCGGCCTGCGCGGGGGGTGCTGCCGGCCCTCCGCATGTCCCCCTTCTCCGCCGCGGGGGCTGCCCCTGATGAAGGAGGAGGCGCCCGAGGGGTGATGGAGCCCCAACCCCTTCCCCAGCTGGCTGCGGAGTGCGGCGGGGCAAGAAGGGGCTTCAGCGTAAAACATCTGCTCCGTACAGGGGATCTGTATGGGGAGCATTATATATGTATGTAGATATAAATCATACCTCTCTGCAAAGAAAAGCACACCCACAACTGTATATCCGGATAGGCATGTATATCTGTGTGCGGTTTATCTCGGGAAGCAACAACAGTCTGGAAAACGTTGGCTGTTGATGTTTTAAAATGAATCCTGGCCATTTCCCACCAGAACACAGTTCCTTTGGGGCAGAGAGCAGAAGGAAAAAGCAGCGGCTCAGTTTGCTATCAGCTATTTTCCATAACAACCTTCTCGCCAGCCAGTAATGCCAGCAACAGGAAAATCCAAGCTCTGTCCCAAGGAGATGTCCACCATTAAAAGTGAAAAAGAGAGCCCTTAGAAATAAAACCTCGCTGGTGGCAGAGCCTGGAGGCAGATCTCCTAACCCCACCGTGTGGTCACCGTGCCAGGCACCCTCAGCTGTTTGGCAGCAAGGCTTGGGGTGCCCTAGTGCCATCCCCCTGGCCAGGACCTGTTTCAGCTCCTTCCCTGTCTCATGGTGTGCCCCGTGTTCAATCTCTGCCCCCCCCCCCCCCCCCCGGCCCCCCGGCCCTGCTGACACATGAGTCATTCTGGGAGTGGAACAGGGATGTCAAAAGCCGTTTTGAAGTGTGTCCACATCCCCCTGACACATCTGCTGTCCAGGCAGCTATCCTGCAGCGATGGAGCTGACCACACGAGGTGCAGAGGGACAACCGAGAGACATCTTGATCTTGTAGAGTCTGTCCCTGGGCTCAGACATAGCGGGGCTGAATCGGTGGCAGCTGGCAAAAGTGAGCTGCATTGTAGTTATTGGGAGGGAAAAGCGACAATGCAAAACAACACTAGCCCAGTTGTCCTCTGGATTTAGAGGTGTCCAGCAAAGGGGGATAAAGACGTCTTTCCTTTTTCATCTCGCTGCCATGGATGAAGAGGTCTGAGAGAAGTCTGTGTTTTAGTTTTACATTAGGAACTTGAGTCTTGGCTACTTTCTGAGACCCAGTATTAAAACAGAGAGCCCACATCAGAAGATGTTCCTAGACGGTGAAAGCTGACATGAGTCAGAGTCGGACTTTTAATACTCCGTGTTAAATGCTTGGTTAACAACACCGAGGGTTACTGAACACTGAGGAGAAAGGATGTTTTAATTAAAGATTCTACCTACTTTCTATGTGAGTGTTGGAAGAACTGTAAACTGTGATAAAAACTGCCCTAAGCAAATCAGACTCCTGCTATTTCCAAAAGAAAACCAGAAAGGAAATAAACAAGAAAAAAAAAAAAAAGCAATACTTGTTGATTTAAAAAAATAATCTGCAGTTTATGCCACATGGGGAAAATAATCTCAGTGCTGCGAATGAGGGGGAGAACTGGAAACGATACTGGTGGGTGAAAATGAGGCTTCTGGGGATTCAAGGTTTGCAGATTTGCAGATACTCAGACCCACCAGAGCCCCTTCCTTTCCCACCTGTTTCTTTCCTCAGACGTGAAGCATGGCAAAGAGGGAACTTACAGGGCAGCTAGACTTTTCATCCTCTAAAATTAACACCAGGTCTGGCTGCCAAACACTTAAGAGAACCAAAATTAAAAAGTTACTTTCCCAAAGTTAAAAATAACCTGGGATCCAGAGAGCAGGGAGACATATCCATTCCGAGCTGATGTCTGAATCCCCGATGTTTCTTCTCCTTCTGGAGAGGTTTCCAATGGACTCCTGGTGGGGGAAGCAGGCATACCCTGATAGGGAGAAACTGGTGGGACTGCCCTGCGAATGCATAGGTGCTGCCAGTATGAGGAGCAGGAGGGACAGAGGGGGAACTCGCTGGACCCTCATCCCACCCTTCCCTACTCTACACTTAGCAGCGGCACACGAGGGAAAACCCCACAGATGGGGCGTGCCTCTCCCTGTCTGCCACCCCCAACTTTGCCTACATCCATACCACAGTGAATGCTCTCTTTCGTCTTGTGCGCTGGGAGTAGAGCAGAGAGCTGTCTTTGTATTCCTCCAGAGGCCAGCCCTGTTTTCCCTCCTCTCCCTCTTTGCTTATCCTGGTGAAGAGCTCTGTCTTGTGAGCAGCATTTTTTTAATCTATAAAGCAGGGGTGGTACTTGTGTCCTTTGTCCAAGTCCATTCACAACTGAAAATCGTTCAGGATTCCCACCTGAGCAGAGTGCCTCCCCACCGTGACGTGTGACGTGTGACGGGCTGCAGCAGTGTGCGTGGCTGGCCAAGGAAAGGGCATTCGGAGCCCTGAAGGAGAGAAGTGCTACAAGCTGCTACGTTCCTGGACGGGAACACATTCACGCATTCACACAGCAGGCGTTCGGTGTGTTCTGGAAGGTATGTGTTTTGCTTCACCCGAGCTGTGTTTGAGGGGGTCATGTTTGCAGAGAATTCAGGCATAAACTTCGAGAAGAACCCACGTGGGCACAGAAATTACTTCAACCTTCTCTAGTTGATAAGGTCGGGCCGTTTTATCCCTGAGTCCAGAAGAAGGTAAGGTAAGGACAAAGTAGCGGAGTCGTATGGCTTTTTGGTATAGAGTTACGTGATGTTATCACAGCTGTTCTTAGCCTCCTAGTTTTACCTAGATGAGGATGGTTGCAGAGGTTTTGGGAAGCAGGGCTAAGAGCACCCACTTTCAGTCTGAGGATTGCTGGAACGGCGTTGGGATCCATACCCGCAGTGTGGATCTCCGTGTTTCCCTGCTGCTATATGTGATGGAAGACAGATGAAGCTTCCTACTTCTGCAGACTGTACGGGACAAGGAGGAGGGGAAAATGTGTTGGAGGTCGCACTGCTTAGACTTCCAATAAGGTCTGGGCAAATGGGATGCACAGACTGCAATAAATAAGATGCAATTCACTCGACAAATACAAAGTTCTAGCTTGACGAGAAGAGTCACCTCTCCACACCTACACTGGGAGAGTAACTTGGTGAGATAGCAGTTCTGCAGATAAGGGTTTGGGGGCAACAGTGAAGCACGTGCTCATAACATCCTGCTACTGCAAGCAGAGCAAACTGTAGATGTAGAAAGAGTGGCATAGGAAAGGCACGTGGAGTATCCGTCTGGCTCTGCTTGGCACTGGGGACGCCTTAGCTCTGAGGTTTTGCTTTGTTGGTCCATTGTGCCATTCTGCTTTTTAAGTAGTCTGCTGGCTCTGTATTGCGCCTTGGGAATAACAACTCTGCAAGAGGAATTGTGCGTAAAGATTAGCAACCCTAAAACTTGGAAGAGCCTCCCTGAACAGAAGAAATAACACGGGCAGAACCCAGGCAAACTTCCCCTGTCCTGCATGCACAAAAGCTTTGGTTGCATGTGTGACACCAGGCTGTGCAGCTCTGGGGGATGGATGCCTGTCAGGATGGCACCTCTCAAACCACTAGCAAGGGACTGCAATGTCACGCACCACACCCCCTGCCCCGAGGATGTCCCCACCTGGTCACAACTTCAGAAAAACACTGAGAGCACCCCAGGATCCCAGCTAACGTGCCTGAATGCTGGGACAGAATAATCTGGAAAGCGCTGGCACACAGATAAGGGCTAGCTGGTGTGCAAACACACAATGTTGCCAGTGACTGGTAGGGCCCTGACTCCTCCTTCACCTCCTCTTTCTCAATCAGTCAAGTTTATCCTTCAAGACCTGGCTCAGCCAGGTGATGGGCTCATCCCTGAATATCAAGCACGTGCGGCATCTAATCCCAAAACTGATGCCAGCCTCTGGCTTTTCAGATGGTCACCTGAGCCCTGCCTAGCTTGTTTTCCCATCTGTAAAAGGGGACCTTCATGGATTATTTGGAATTACGTGCTCAGGAGTGCGTAGAGGAAGACAAGAGCTGTGCGGCACAGGACTCTGCAGGTTGAGTTGATATCGTTGAACTGAGGGCAATGGTCTTCATCTAAACAATGATTTGGTTACAGAAAACCAATGGACAGAGGTGGGAAGGTAGGGAATCATTTGCAGCTCCTGAGGAATCTGCCCCTCCGCTCTGTAGCCAGGACTTGGCCAGCACCGGCTCCCCCCAAAATCAGTGGAGTGAGCTCAGGACATGGTGGGGTAGGACTAGGGCTGCTCTTTGGTGCCTGGGGGGGGTCCCTGCCTTTGTTTGCAAAGATGCTAGGACTCCTTGTTGTGCATTGCCTCCCTGGGGCTCACAGCTGGATCTCAGGAGGTGCCAGGCCCTCAGGTGCAGGGACCCAGCTCTTCCCCTGGTGCTGCTGGTTCTATTATGGCCAGTTCTTTCCCCCTTGGGGACGGGGTCTCTCCTCTTCAGCACATGGGTGCTAGTGTGAGTCTCAGCCAAAATGTCAGTGGTTGACACCTGTGCAAAGGGCAGAGGGATACTCCTGCAGCAAGTGTCAGAGATGATTGGGGTTTTGCTCTGGAGGTCCCCGATCTCAGTGTGTCTCATCCCTTAAGTTTGCTCCAGGCATGACAGGAACAGGCAGAGTGAGTTCCCCTGGACAAGAATGAGTTACATGACAGTTAACCAGTGCTGAGGGTGTAAGTTTGAACTGCCAATCCACTTTTATCTCCCCCCTCTCCCCCCCAGCCCCACCCCTATGGCCTTTCCCTCAATTATCTGCATGGGCTATCTGCATTGTCTGCCCCTGCCAGAAGGCCCTGAGAGGTGGGAGGGTTCCCAAGGCCTCTCACCCAGCCCCTCTCAACATGCAGTGATTAAACTGCAAAGAGCCTGGCAACTTTCAGCAAGTAGCTGCTGGTGGGGACTGTATGTCCTCCAGGGCCTCCATGGCATGTGTCTGTCCCTCATGCTGCAGGGTGTGGATGACATGCAGGGAGCAGCAACCAGCCAGAAAAAGCTTTCCCAGGTGGAATAAATTGCACTCCCTTCATCCCAAACACCTGCACTGGTCCTCAGGCAGGGCTGATAGCTGAGTGCTGTGCTGGGCTCTTGAAGAAGCCTGGCTGCTTCTCACCTAGTTAGCAGCTGTCTCTGTAGCTCTGTCCTGGCAGTGACAGGATGGGTCTTGCTGGGGCTGTGCTGGCTCTGCTGGCATTGTCTTTGTTAACCAGGGTGACGGAGTAGGCAGTAATGGACTGTGTTTCATCGAATCCTAGAATGGTTTTGGCTTGGAAGGGGCCTTAAGGATCATCTAGTTCCAACCCCCCTGCT